>NW_020440736.1:1751227-1752106 GCF_000699045.2 Agrilus planipennis | reverse complement strand
ATAACCTAACCTAACCTACCCTATTGATAAAGATATTTAAATAATGTTTTATATAACTTTCTCAATATTTTTATGTATTTTTCATTAGTTTTACCTTTGAATATTGTTTAAGAATGACTATATAAGTATTTACATGCCTAGAAATGTATAAAAATTGGCATATTTATTAACTTTGAACCCCCATAACTTTTTATGGGGGTGAGACCGTCACGAACTTTTTATGGTACAGTGGTGGGGGAGACCTCCTCTTTCGACCCCCCTCGGGGGTGGGGACCATTCTCTAGACCTTTACCAAATTTTATTACTATCTTTGGAATGTTTCATGTTGTATACATTTTGCAAGTAGATACAAAAGCAAAAACATGACAAGCAACTTCTAGAGTGGAAGATAGTTAAATGTGGGCTACATAGACTTATAGAAGACGCTATCAATTAATCTGTTATATATTTGTTTGCTTGTAATCGCGTTCTCGGAAACGGCTCCAACGATTTCGATGAAACTTACAATATATAGTGGTTTAGGGTGGCGAAATATTGATCTAGCTAGGTCTCATTTCCGGGAAAATTCATTTCTCTATGTTTTCACACAAAAGCGGTAAACTTGACTTACCCGCGCAATTTGATTATTAATGTCCCCAGAGGTATCGGTTTTTTAAAATAGCATAATGGTTAAAGGTAGGTTGGTCTACACGCCGAAATGTGCAGGTTCAAATCCTGCTGTATGGTCAATTTTTTTTGACGTGACAACGTCTTATAATCCGATGGAGCCGGCTGCACGCACGAAAAAACATGACTCATGCGGCGTTACCTCGCTCTGAGGCGTTCCATTTAAGGCTTGAAGTGCAAGCGAGAGCGCGGAACGAGCGACAAAGAGGCACA
>NW_020440736.1:1714759-1749954 GCF_000699045.2 Agrilus planipennis | reverse complement strand
CGGGGTGTGCGGCAGCAAATTCATAACGTAATTCATGCATTTTGGCGGCAACAACTCCTGATGAATGTGCCGGTGCGTTATCGTGTTGAAAACGCACCTTCTTTTTCGTCAAATGCGTCCGTGTCTCCTTCAAGTTTTTGTCGAAACGGTTCAATAATTTACTGTAGTATTGTCCAGTGATCGTTCTTCCTTTTCCTAAAAAATCCGTAAAACGATTTCCTCGGTTTCCGAACGATACTGCTCTTTTTCCATCTTAGCGAAAATAACGAAACACGTCTCAGTCGAATGGCTGCCAAATCCAAACTAACCTATCAATCAGTCTGAAATTCGTTTTGACGTGGTTTGATAGATGGCAGCACACGATGATAAAACCAATTTCCCCCAGGAACGTCCTCTGCCTTCAAACACGGGTACTTATTGAACCGCCCTCGTATAAGCTTAGAAACATGTATAGTTGGAATGTCTAAAATTGGCATTGTCCGCAATAAAACTGTCCCATTTACTTCCCTCTTTCAACTTACTAACTAGACTAGAGCGGTTACTGACAGAACGCCTACTTTTACTCACAACAGACGTTGTACGGAATATCGTTAACATAGAAAAGAGATGTCAGATAGGAATTGCAGCGGACATTAATAAAGAAAAAGGGATAACATTACACCAATTAATGTACAACAGAAAGAAATGCGGATAAGCAGAATTTCAGCATGTTGCCTGCCAGCATTGTATTTTAAGGAAAGTCCAACGTTCTCAGGAGTTTAGGAAAACACAGACGCTTCTTTAAAGATATAATTCCAACCAGGCAGTTATGAAGTCGACCCTGATCTTTTGCGTACCTAAACAAACTCTAACCGTTGCACTGCTTACAATTATTCGGTTATATTTTCCATTTTACCTATACAACTCATGAAGCATTTCCTAACTTAACAAAGGCGTGTTCAAAACGCAGCAAATGACTACAGTCCCTAGTAGAAATAAGAGAGAAGATATGTCGATTCTCACAGATAATTTATTGCGAACTTTGCCAATTTTGATCTACCCAACTGTATTTAGATTTAGTTCCATTTTGGTGTACTCTTTGGCAATGACCCTTTGGTCCATAGCTATCGTCAGAAGTCAGATGTAATGGAGATTCTAGTGAAGCTATAATTTNGGACTGACGACGTTATGATGACGATGATGATGATTTAACAATAGACGATTAGCACCTGTTTTGCTTCGTGCTTACAACCTTCATCCTCCATATCTACTACAACCTCACTTCTATAAATTTATATCACTTCAGCAATCGCTGGAAAAAAATTATTGGGTATTTTACTCTCACTAGCTACTAGTACTGGTGAACTCCAACCAAGGTTTTTGGCAGTTGCTCGATGAAATAGGCGGCAACATTGCATTTGTTGTGCGAATTTACAGACTGTGAATCTGAAATGGTAAAACTAAAAGAACTTCAAAACTATCATAAGCTTTACGTCGTGATGGTTTTGCTTTATTATGTCACTTAGTGGATAAACTCTGAAGGAAAGGAGAAATTGCCACATTTGCGAAAATATAGGGCAAATTAGGTTATGTTAGGTTAGTTTTTCGAGCAATTAGGCAAATATAGGAAAATAAAATGCTGCGCTCTGGTTTGGCATTCATGCTAATTTATTAATAATTTTTACATCATTAATTTTAAAATATCTAGCATCTTATCAACAACACGTGTGTATATAAATGGCTTGCCTCCGTTATCACAAGGCAAAACTACTCGTATGTATGGAAATATCTATGTATTTATTGATTCCACTTTTAACTTAATTACAAATGCAGAATATCTTTACACGAATACATATAAATACATCAAGTCCTTAGGTACTTATACGCAATACGCATACAAAACATTTAAAGCCGTTTTTATCGATAGGGTACAACATTAGCTTCTTCTAGCGTATAAGAATATTTTGAGGTTATAAAAATACTTTTAATCATCACGTTCTTCAAAGCACCACCTATTTAATAGCTAAGTTAGCTGTTGCTGATGCTGCTATAATAATTTAAAACCAACCACATACATACCTACTGCTAAGAACCTACAAAAGTCTTGTCATCAATTAGTGTAGCGATATAGAGACACATTTGGGTAAAATAAGGATATGGATAAGTTTTGGTACTTTTTCGCAATTGAGCGGCGTGGTCTATTGGCTACATGGTGGCTTAACATTTGGCAGGGCATAGGATCGATTTAAGTCTACCTTTCTTAGTGCACGGTTTTTTTAGTTTGGTTGGACCGAGCAAGTACAGTCTGGGGCACTAATATTAATAGGTAGCCATTCTCCTTTTAACTGACTTTACTTTGTGTGATACTTTTTTAGTCGCGTTAATTTAACCTAAAAATGAATTATACTTTGTTTAGTTTCTGTAGCGATGTGACCTTCAGTTTGACCGGCGCAAACCAGAAAAGAACAGCACTAGGCCAAAAAAGGAAGAGACAACTCTCGGCCAAACTCTTAACCGGTGAGGAGCGTATAATCCGTACAGTACTGCACGGAAAAATTGACCATTTTATCCACTACAATTGCATTGCCCAAATTTGCTGTTATTGGTACCATTTAGTACTGAAAATATCAACGAGATGTTTATTTATATTTGAAGGAATATTAAAGGCTTTAACGATTGTTTTCGACTCGCAATACTATCATGATTGAACAAAACTTTTAGCAGGTACTGTATGAAAAAGTATGTTTAATGAACAAGAGTCGAGAGTATAATGAGTTTTTTTCTTCCTACCTACGATTTTGCCAGCGCGCTTCCAAGACATTGGAAGGGGCACATCGCTAGAGAAAGTAAATGAAGTATAATTTTACTCACGACAGATAACCTAAAATTAATAAGTTAAAATTGTTGCAGTCGTCACATTCTTGCCGGGAATCGAACCTGGTTTTGCGCACCAGTATTCTACCATAAGCTACAATCTTTCCTCATTAATTTGAGGTTATCTGTAGTGGGTAAAATTAATTCAAAAAATGCACCTTGTGTGTCTCGCCTACCTTTCAATAACCAACATTATCCTCTCCACTCCACGATTCACAAAGAGCAAGTATTTGCAGGAGGGAATGAAACACAACATAGTCTCATCTTTAATGATCTTTCGAGGTTAGCTAGGAATCTTATTGAAGAGTTGAAATTTTATTTGTTGTTTTTATGGTTATAATCAGTAGTCGAATGTAGGTCTTACAGGTTAATCATCTCAATACTCAACCCTTATAATGTTCATAAATTACTGAGCATCCATTAGAAGTCTGCGGTCCACGGGGTCACGTTGAGTTCAGTTTAAAACGATTTTAAGGTTTTAGAAGTGTAGGTACGCCTATGTATTGATAATTCTTGGTCCAACTTTTAACTGCTCTATCTAGCGTAGTTCTTAAGTAACAAACAATTAAAGCAAATAAGGGAAGCCCATAGCCAGGGTATTGATAGGGAAAGGAAGAGGAAAACTCCACGCACTAGGTGAAATTCACAGTTCACCAACTTGAAATGAAATTCCAAAACCCAAACGTCCAGAACGAAGAGGGTTAACTAAATGCGATCCAAATATTTTATATGTCTTTTGCCCTCAAAAAACAGTGTAGAATAATGTAACATTTCTTAACTGTGATCTGCACACATTCCTCATCAGTCTCCTATAGGTTCATCTGTTAAATTATGCCAATATTCGTGTCTATGATCAGGATATCGGATGACGTCTAGCCAGTGCTTGAGTCGACGACCCTTTGATCCCAACCCTCCCAGAACAAGTCCTCCCAAATAGTCGTTACTTTTTCCGTAGTCTTTGTCCCAAACTGTTAAATGAAGGCTCTGGGTTGACAATTCGGTCGGCCTAGTTTCAAAAGCAAATTCTTCATTGTAAACAGGATTTAGATTTTTCCACTTAATTGTCGTCTTGTGTTTTCGGTGGTAGGGATCTGGCCGAAGGTACCTGAAATGGCAGAAATAACTACATTAATAACAAACTATCTAAAAATTGCCATTCCTAAATTTATTAGTGATTTGTAACCTTTCTTGAAACCTTCCTAACGGAATTGTTGGGAGTTAAAAAATTTTATTACTATCTTTTGGGAAGTTTTATGCTTTTGCATACATTTTGCAAGTAGGTACAAAGGCAAAAACATGAGAAGAATTCTAGAGTGGAAAATAGTTAAATGTGGGTTACATAGATTAAAAAAAACGTTACCAATTCATCTGTTTTATATTTGTTTGAATAAGAAGAAGTCATTTCTATGCTCGCGAACGGTTAATTTAGAAATTTAAGGTTTTTAAAGGTGTATATTTGGAACGCTGTACGGCTGGAAAACATGGACTGTGAGTGCCGCGGAAAAGGTTACAAGCGTTCGAAATGTGGTGTTACAGGCTAATGATGAGGATACCGTGGATAGAGAAGGTTAGAAATGAAGAGATATTAGAAGGAGTAGGAGAACAGAGGCCTCTATGGAAGTCAATAGGTTAGTAGGACACCTTCTCAGACATCAAGGTCTAGTCAGAGACATATTAGAGGCAGGAACGGAAGTTAGGAGGGGTAGAGGTAGACCTATATTAGATTACTATTGGCAAATAGTTAAGGACGTGGGATGTTCTAGTTTTAAGGAAATGCAAAGATTAACTCAGAATAGCAAGGAGTGGAGGTGCGTGTCCATTGTCCAACCAGTCTTAGGACTGACGACCTTGATGATGATATTTGATTGATGGTAATCGCATTCTCGGAAACGGTTCCAACGATTTCGATGAAAGTTACAAGTTTAGGGGGGGAGGGGCGAAATCATGATCTAGCTAGGTCTCATTTCCGGGAAAATCTATTTTCTCCGTGTTTTCACACACAAAGCAGCTAACTTAACATACCCGCGCGATTTGATTGTTAATTTCGGCAGAGGTATCGGTTTTTTATTTATTTTTGTTAGACTGTTTTAATCTGTTCGGCAATACGTGAAGATTTCTACGTAACGTTGTGGGCCACTAAAGGTATTTATCGCCACCCATGGTCCATAGATATAAAACTTGATTTAACATGCTCGTAAACTAACTAGTTTAACTTAAAATACACAACTTAGGACTTGGACTTGAATCAGTATCAACTTACAATTTAACAAAGGGGTCCGAAAATCCATTATTGTCCATAGGTAGTAAATTTGCACATTTCACGATCGTCACCAAGAGTGCTCTTCTTTTGGTGCTATAACAAAGACATAGTAATATTTGACCTCTTGACCAGAGATCGTCGTCGAACCACTGGGTCAAGTCCGGAGCCGGAAGAGGGCCCTTCTGTTCTGATCGCAATGCTTCAAGGGGCAATGTCAGCTAATAAATATTTAAAATAAGCATATTATGGACAATGCAGTATAATTATATAAAAGGTACAACAAATACACCGTTCCGATTGGCTAAGGTAGGTATTTATATTATATACGAGGGCGGTTCAATAAGTACCCGTGTTAGAAATGAAGACACCTTTTTTTTAATTTTTTTTTTATTTTTCAACATAGTCCCCTTTTAGAAAGATACACTTCTCCCAACGACCCTGCCATTTTTTTTACCCCTCCACAAAATAAGATTTGTCAAATTCTCCAAAATACCCCCTGTCTTGGCGATGACTTTCTCGTTTGAGCTAAATTTCTTTCTCGCTAGTCATTTCTTCATGGTAGGGAACACGATGAAGTCGCAGGGAGTCAAATCGAGTGAGAACGGGGTGTGCGGCAGCAAATTCATAACGTAATTCATGCATTTTGGCGGCAACAACTCCTGATGAATGTGCCGGTGCGTTATCGTGTTGAAAACGCACCTTCTTTTTCGTCAAATGCGTCCGTGTCTCCTTCAATTTTTTGTCGAAGCGGTCCAATAACTCACTGTAGTATTGTCCAGTGATCGTTCTTCCTTTTCCTAAAAAATCCGTAAAATGATTTCCTCGGTAACAACGTTTGCCAGGCTTCCTGGTCGCTCCTATCAAAAACGGATCTTTGCCCACGTTTAAATTCGTTGAAGCAATATCTAACTGTGGTCGTAGATGGCGAAATGTCTCCATAAACAGTATCCAACTTTGTTTTCATCTCCTCGCATTTTTTCCCATCCAAAAACAAAAAGCGAGTTACCGAACGATACTGCTCTTTTTCCATCTTAGCGAAAATAACGAAACACGTCTCAGTCGAATGGCTGCCAAATCCAAACTAACCTATCAATCAGTCTGAAATTCGTTTTGGCGTGGTTTGATAGATGGCAGCACACGATGATAAAACCAATTTCCCCCAGGAACGCCCTCTGTCTTCAAACACGGGTACTTATTGAACCGCCCTTGTATAAGCTTAGAAACATGTATAGTTGGAATGTCTAAAATTGGCATTGTCCGCAATAAAACTGTCGCTTTTACTTCCCTCTTTCAACTTACTAACTAGACTAGAGCGGTTACTGACAGAACGCCTACTTTTACTCACAACAGACGTTGTAGGGAATATCGTAAACATAGAAAAGAGATGCCAGATAGGAATTGCAGCGGACACTAATAAAGAAAAAGGGATAACATTACACCAATTAATGTACAACAGAAAGAGATGCGGATAAGCAGAATTTGAGCATGTTGCCAGCATCGGATTTTAAGGAAAGTCCAACGTTCTCAGGAATTTAGGAAGACACAGACGCTTCTTTAAAGATATAATTCCAACCAGGCAGTTATGAAGCCGAACCTGATCTTTCGCGTACCTAAACGACCTTTAACCGCTGCACTGCTTCAAATTATTCGGTTATATTTTTCCATTTTACCTGTACTTCTCTTGAAGCATTCCCTAACTTAACAAGGGCGTGTTCAAAATGCAGCAAATGACTACAGTCCCAAATAGAAATAAGAGAGAAGATACGTCGATTCTCACAGATAATTTATTGCGAACTTTGCCAATTTTGATCTACCCAACTGTATTTAGATTTAGTTCCATTTTGGTGTTCTCTTTGGCAATGACCCTTTGGTCCATAGCTATCGTCAGAAGTCAGATGTAATGGAGATTCTAGTGAAGCTATAATTTTTTTCCTCAAATGTTACTAAAATACTTCTCAAATAATGTGCAATACGCAGTCTACACAATATTAAAAAGCTACTAGATATTGTCATGCAATTACTTACATATATCGTATTTTGGATCTTCAATTTCGCCAAAGGCACTCTGGTTTCCCCCATGTAGTCGTGTCCAAACTTGTCATCATCCATGACCAATATATGCAACGTCTTCTTAGCCAAATCGTCTTCAGTTATATCATAGAATGTCAGATTCTCGTTGAATTCTGGATTCCTTGTCTTGTGTACTGTTTTGGTTCTTAATCTACAATAAAAGTTTTATTCTGAATTTTTTATATTCAGAAGCAATCTCAGATACCTATATAACATTTTTTATCATTCATAAAATATAGTTACAATCCCTTAGCCGTTGTGTATTATTCTATTATTAATATTGCTTCTTTATGATATTCACCTTTGTATTTATCTATTAATTTACCTTGTTGAGGTTTTTGTAGTTGGAAGGATGTCAATTTTGCAAAATGGATCGGATAATCCATTTATATCCATCGAGAGTAGGTTCTTGGCTCTATAAATAGCACAATGAAGAGTCAGTTTAATGGGGTCGTAAGTCAGGGAGAATTCCATAGTTCCCACAGAGGAGTCGTTGTGTTTAAAGGTTGACGTGGACTCTTCAGCAACGGTCTGAAATTTATTTGTCATCAAGGGGTGAAAATATTTTTAAATCCAATTATATCCAATACATCTACGAAATCCACGTGGTTTATATGGTTATTAATAGATCAGGGAATACAGGTCAAAAGCAGGTCATTTTTTATTAAAAAAACAACCAGGATCAGACTGTACAGGGTGGGTTTAAAGCATGACTAATTATAATAATCAAAAATGCGAATTTTTCTTTCAATTCAAAGTACGAACAAAGTCGTTCTGATTGTAAAGCAAAAAATTGTAGAGAAATGAAAACCATATGAAATGAGTCATCGATCTACATGATCGATGCATTCGAGAAAAACGAAAAAATTGTAAAAAACATATCTTTTTGAAAATAATTCATATTAGCTTCAATAAATTTAAAGTTATAGCATCCGTCCTACACGAGGAAGCAGCTTTGAATATGTAATTTACTCGAATGAAAATTGGACGGATGTTGGATATATGGCTTTTCAACAATTGCCAATTCAATTCTTTTAGGTTCTCTTTAGATGCGCACCCTTGCTCCAAAGGAGGTCAGATTCTATTTTTTGAAATGAATTTAGAAAGTTTTTATTACTCGCTCTGAAACGTGATGAAATTTTGTTTATATTTAAATGAGAAAAAGAAGTCACTCCTTTGGTCGCGATCGGTTAAGTTAGAAACTCGAAAAATATTCATAAAAGTGTATGCCTGGAGCACGACTCTGTATAGGTGCGAAACGTGGACGGTGGGCGCAGTGGAAAAGAAAGTTTAGAAGATTTAATGATGAGGATACCGTGGATAAAAAAAGGTTAGAAATTAGGAAATAAGTAAAATAGAGGGCGCTATAAATATTAATAAGAAAAAGGCTTCGCAGGCATGAAGGGCTAAGTTAGTGTCATATTAGGACCAGAAACAAGACTTAATAGGAGTACAGGTGAACCTACTTTAGATTACTGTTCACAAATAGTTTAAGACGTATGATGTTCTAATTTTAGGGATATGCGAAGATTAGCTCAGTATAGAAAAGAGTAGAGGTGCATATCCAATCAATCTCAGAACTGAGGATCTTATGACGATGATGATGATGATGATGATGACCGATGACATTTAAATGCCAATATTGTTGACTAAATTGAGCATTTTGTTATTAGTAGTTCCACGTTTTATCAACAGTACGTAAAGTCAATTTATTCATAATGTGGAACCTCATTTGGCAGGATACTGAATTCTATCGAGTGAAACGAAAATACGTCACCCTCGTAGATTACAATTCAAACTTATTTTTCTCGTTATTTCTCAACTCAATTTCGAACTATGGCCTCTTTTGTGGCACGTGTGGAAAAGTCTAGATCTCGTTCTTAATTTCGTAATTTTCCGTGTAAAAACAGGGGCATGAACCAGAAGAGAAAGTAAAATTTTTTGTTTCTCTAACAAGAGGCAGTAGCCGCGTTTATACAAAAAAATATGAAGTAGCGAATTTTTCTCGTTAGAAGATGTATAGTGTGACCATAAGTCCTACGTCAATGAGACTAGTGAAATGAGGACATCCTGTAAGCCCAGAATACCGAGCAGCGCGGTCTCATGATCATTGCTTAGCATTTCGGAGGACGTCGGTTTGATTCCGGGTCCACCTGTCTTGGTACAATCTTTTCTATAGCTTCTTTGGGCCATTAAAGTATATGGTGGAGCATCAAAAGTATGTAATGTATAATCGTCCATTTCCGTTCTCTCTTAATTTCGTCGGTTTCATTTGTTTCTCCCTACCAACCACCACCGCCACCACACATTTTAGCAATTCTTAAAGGGCAGGCTATAGGGTCTCCAGCTTTCCACTGGTGCTTTAGGTTTTTTTCTGAGTACGTGGCATTGTATACTTCATTTACGGCTGAAGAGGACCTTGTTGGTCCTAGAACGGCCTGAGGTAGAGGGGTTTTAGTTGGTAGGTCCGAGGATTTCTTCCTCGGGAATCCGACACTACCCAGTCGTACGGACGGCTGGGTGTCTTTTGAAGATTTCCCCTCTTCCACGAAAACATAAAAAAAAATACTTCATTTACTTTCTCTAGCGATGTGCCCCTTCCAGTGTCTTGGATGCGCGCTGGTAAAATCGTAGCTAGGGAGAGAAAAGCTAATTATACTCTCGACTCTTGTTCATTAAACATACTTTTTCATACAGTACCTGCCAAACGTTTTGTTGAATCATAAATAGTAGTAAGAGTCGAAAACAAGCGTTAAAGCCTTTAATATGCCTTCAAATATAAATAAACATCTCGTTGATACTTTCAGTACTAAATAGTACCAATAACAGCACATTTGAGCAATGCAATTGTAGTGGATAAAATGGTCAATTTTTCCGTGCGGTACTGTACGAATTATACGCTTCTCACCGGTTAAGGGTTTGGCCGAGAGTTGTCTCCTTCCTTTTCTGACCTAGTGCGGTTCTTTTCTACTTTGCGCCGGTCAAACTGAAGGTCACATCGCTACAGAAAGTAAACGGAGTATACTTGCTTGGGGTAGAACCTCGACTATGACGCGATTTTGTGTTATTCTACACAATCCTCAGATGTTTCTCTTCTATTGAGCATATGGTCTACACTTGTTGTATGAAGATAATAAATATTTTTGAAACGAAGGCATAAACTAGTTTGATAATGTGGAAAAAAATGCAGTAAGGGCTACGATAACTGTCGGTATAAACAGCTTATAGTTACTATTTCATGTACAGGTATGAACTTATTATTTTAAAATTGAAAGCAGAGCAGCTGAGATTTTCCAAGGAAAATAAACAGCTTCCTTTCTTGATTTATGCTACGAAGTTGAGATTTTTCAGAAATTTACATATTTTAATGCAATTTGAATACAATAACGAGAAAATTGTGTAAACCTGACTAATTTAGACGAGGGTTGCCGAAAAGGCGAAGGTCTATCCAGAATAGCTCATTTAATAGTAAGTGAAAAAATATAATGAAAGTTGGAGTTATAAGTTTGTCAATGCTTTTAGAATGTTTTTAAAGACTTTAGGATTATTAGATTTCAACGTCAAAGAAATCCTTCTTAATAAAATACTAAAGCCATCTCAAATTTTCACACCTTTAATATTGCAAACTTAGGAAGAGATAAAAAAAAATGAATTGACTGTCTACTAAACTGAAACTGACGACACTAAATTACAAGAACGCTATTTTATTTACTTATATCGATTTATACAGGGTGGTCTGCTTTTCGTATCATAAAACCTGTAAAGGAAATTATAGAGAAAATGCGATCTGGCATTTATGATCTTTCCGTGAATAGACTTATATAGGAAAGTATGACTTTCTAATTAATCAACATTAATTTCAGTCTGCTTTGTAATTCATAATAATTATCCTCTATATTAGGAAGAAGAGGAAATAATTATAATTAGGAAGTGTAGAGAAAGAAAGAAGAAATAATTAGGAAGTGTAGAGTAACAGTGAATCGGTATGAGGTGTAAATAAGTAGAAGAAAAGTTTGAAGTACGTACAACAGATGGGGTTTATAATATAATTAAAAAGGAGTTTTAGAGAAGTAGGGTACAATAGTAATAATATAAGAAACGAGGTAGGGCCATTTTGATAGAAAATGAGAAAAAGGAAGACAGGTGAAAAGAATATTTAGAGAACCTATACGTGAGTTAGGAGATATATTATAGAAGGAAAATAGTGCGGAGATAGATATGAGCTAGGTTATTCCATAATGAGAGAAGAGTTCGATGTAGCATTAAAAAACTTAATGAATAATAAGGCATAGATGGGATACAGGGGGAAATTCTAAAAGATGCAGGACAAGAGGTTTGAGATCGTATGTTTAAGCTAGTTAGTCACATTGGATAGTCCCGGAGGATTATAAACAGAACGTGGAAGTAACCATACCTAAAAAGAAGCGCGGATAGGTGCGAGACGTTCAGAAGAATTAGCTTAACTTCCCATGTGTTAAAAATCTTAACTGGAATTGTACAGAAATGCTAGTCAGTGACAGGCAGAAAAAGGAGTTAGGAGGATTGGAGGCAGACTTAGATTAGATTACTGTTCGCAAATAGTTAAGGATAGGGGATGTTCTAGTTTTAGGAAAATACGAAAATAGCTCAGGATACTGAAGGTTTGTCCAACCAGACTGACGATCTTATGATAATGAGATATGTATTTAGGGGTGACAGGGGCAAAATGCGATACTTATAAAAACATCATCTTACCAAAACAATAAACAATTTAATAAAATAACTTTTACTCAGATAGCAACATAATGCATCAACTTAAGATATTCAAAACTTTCTACTAGCTAAATCACCTAATTTTCTGATAATGAGGAACAACAATAAGGAACTCAAATTTCCCGTTTTGCCCCATAATGGTGAGGAGGCTGAAGAAGTCCTTTCGCCTTACTCTTCGACGTAGTTCGAAGGCGTGCCCGTCTACCACTATTTGTAGCTAGTAGGAATGAAACAGCCAAGTTTTTTTGTCAAGTGCACTTTATTTCCTAGGTTACTTAATTTTTTCCTTGCAGATTTAGTGTACCGTTATGGTATTTTGCCCCAACAAATTTATTTTGTATTTAAACCAAGCCTTTGATGGTGTTTATCGCGTTTCGGTATATAGAGATATTAATATATGACATACTACTCCGAAATTTCATTTCTGAATTTTTACCCACTACAAACTACTTCAAATTAAGGAAGGAAAAATTGTTTTTGTTGTCAGAGCTCCGCCGGGAATCGAACCCGGGACCTTTGGCTTTACACGCCAATGCTCTGACCACTAAGCTACGAGAGATGACAACAGCTACAACGACAAACCGTACTTATTAGGTCACAAATCTGTCGAACTAATGTAACTATATACTGAATATACTACTATATGATTAAATATACATACAATTTAGACATCTTTTAGAAGTGAGTTAGTTTAATATGAAATATTATTCTGAAAATTCATTTTTGAATTTTTTACCCACTACACGCTACCTCAAATTAATGAGGGAAAAATTGATGCTGTTGTCACACCCCCGCCGGGAATCGAACCCGGGACGTTCGGCTTTGCGCGCCAATGCTTTGACCATTAAGCTACGAGTGATGACAAGATAAACATGAAAGATATTAATATTCCTAATATTTAGATTGCAGCTATTTATACGAATTATGGGCAGCCTTGTTTGGTATTAAAGTTCGGTCTGGATAACCAATAATGTTACGAATGGTTCGACTGCCGTTATTTTAATTTCGAGTCATTCGAGACCTGCGGAATTTAATTAGTAGCTAACGGACGGGAGAATGGACTCACTTTGTAATTACTTGTTCCCGCGTTGTTGCAACAGCTGTAACTGGGGGAGACTCGTTCCTCACTGCGGGCATCGCTCCAGTTCAACTCTGACATCGAACGACTTGCCATCGAGTCTCTCCTGGATGATATCGTAGCCAAATCCGTTCCACCCTTGTCCGCTTGGTCGCTCGACGTGGTAGTCATCGCCAGATCGTCCCAAGTGCGCGTTGCGGTTAGGGTTGCACCTGAAGTTCCCGTACATCTATGAAGCAGCATTTAATCACGCTGTTAATCAATTTTATTATTAATTAATCAGGATAGGCCTATAAACTATTGTATTGACTCGTTCTTGTCTAATATTGAAATGAACTAACTATTGTAGGACTATTTTGCAATATTTTGATCCAAAATATTCTGAAACATACACAAAAAGGCATAATAAAAGGAATAAAAGGAAATCTACATATTATTTTTTACCCAGAATTATTGTAACTAAAGACATAAAGGTCACATACTGAACACCCTCTATCAGTAGGTGTTACTGGCGTTTAATAAATATGACTTTTTAATTGTTGATATATTTGTATCTGTTACCGGAAATGTATGAAATCCGTAATTGCATACAATTCCTAGGAAATGTATATAATTCCTAAAATCGCCCGGAAATGTGTGAAATAAATTACATTTGACATATTTCCTAGGAAATCTATACATTTCCTAAATAGCAATCGGAAATGTATTACAGGTTATACTAAATAGGCAATAATACGGCAGGCTGTTTGGAGATGTACCTATATCCTTTGGTGACGTCATTGTTTGGTTAGGGATGTTTATGACAGACTGGAGTTTCTTTAATGTCCCTGCCCGGGCTGATATGTTAGATGTTAGAATAATGACGAGATTGATTTTGCTTCAGCAAACACTATGACCTTGAATGTATGTATACATTTCCCAAGGTGTGTGTATTAAAAAATCTTTGAAACAATATTTTATAGATTTCCTAAATAGCATCGGAATTGTATACATACATTTCCTAGGAATTGTGTACAATTCCTAGATTTCAAATATTTGAGGCAACATATCTACTGATTACTAATAAAGCAGTCAGTTCACTCATACGATTAGCAGATTAAAGGATGATTCCCACTAAACATCTAGACATTGGCAGGCAACCGTACATGAGATGTTCACTGAGCGGCATGACCTAGAGGTTTATTTCATTGCTTAGCATTCGGGAGGATGCCGGTTCGATTCCGGATCCGTCTGCCTTGGTCCAAGTTTTTCTGGGGTTTCCTTGGATCACTTAGGCAAATGCTGGGGCAGTAATATTCCACAGATAATCTTTCATTCTTTTATATCTTCATTTCGTCCGTCTCATCTTTCTCACCCGAACCACCACCCACCCATTCTAACAATTTCTGAAAGGAGGCTGACGAGGGCCTTCCTCCATACCTTCCGGCGTAGTCCGGATGGACTACCCGCCCACCAGCATTAGAGGCGGGTAGGAATAAAACACCCAAAGGTTTTTTTTTTCAGTTGTTCGTCAGTTGTATGTTGTATTCACATTTTATAATAGATGATCATCAGTCTTTTGGCAAATTTTTTATTTACTTACTGATTTAGCAGTTATTGCACTTTTACTTGAGCAAGAAAATGAAGGGATGGAGAAGTAAAAGAAAACAATAAAAGAAGGAAAATTAAAATAATGTGTATACAAAAATTTATTGTGCAGAAAAATTGAAAGGGGATTTTTCACTTTGTATAAGGAATTGTTAGATGAAGAGGTAAAATTCTTTTCGTACTTCAGAACGTCCAAATATCAATCTAGTATCACCCTTCTACTGATTACCAATGAACCAAATGTATTCGTATTTGCGTCAAAAGGTACAAAGGTACCCCCTCTTGAACACTAGATGATAGCGAGAATCAAGCTTATCAGTTTAATAGTTTTGAAACAGTACTGAATTTGTTTCAGTTGATAAGCGTTATCTGCAACAATATTTCCTAAAATGGACGATTTTTTAAGTAGCAACATTAGAATTCAAACGAAATGTAAGTTTTACTTTAGGAGGCTGTTCCTGATAAGCTTTCGCAAACAAGAGGAATGGAGGTTTATTACTTGGCGTTACAAAGGGGTCCAAAGACGGGTGACGTAAGCAGTTCATCAATTTATTTTATGTTTTTCGTAACTTTAATTATTTTTTCTGCTGATGAGGATTTAGCTTTTGTTAGAGGGTTATACAGAAAAAAATGAAGCAGCGTCACTATGGATGGGGGGAGGGTCCAAAGACGTTAAATTTTATGAACGGTCCTTGACGCTTTATCATAAATGTAGTAACTTTTTAATATGAAACAACTGATTGCGAAAATGACATACCGACTGCATTCGGTTGTTGTATTTATGGTACAAATGCTGGCCGTATCCTTGGACGATTGCGATTCACCGGAACTTGTCTGACGAGTGAATGGCGTGTAATTTCCGCTTTTCCTATGCGAAAACTCTCTGTTGAACAGCAACTGATTTTGAGAACGTGGCGAAATTTCCAACGGATCTGAAATATTTGTGTGAAGTTACATATAAAATCTACATGTATAAACTAGCCGAGTCCCAAATTTGGACGGTGGTGTATAGCACATTCATTTTAATTTTATCAACATTTTCATGATGTACTAGAATAACTCATCTTTATGTCGCTAGGAGCAAATGCACACATCGGACTGTCGTATAAAATTGTGATAGCCTTTACATCCCTTTAATTCTGACAAATCAGACCGGACTTCTCCTATATATAAACTTGTCAAATTTCAGCTTCATAAGTCAGGTATTTTTCGAGATTTCGTGTTTAGTTAGTGATTAAATAAGTGACTTCTCGCTTTAAGATACCTAAGGGAGAAGAAAGTACATGAAAGAGAAATAGAATGAGTCATATTGCACCTCTCTCTGATGTACATAAACATGAGGGTAATGATCTTTTAGAAAGCCCGAACTGCCCCGACAACGATGGCGAATAATAGTCACACGTGCAATTAACCTGTTTGTGTACCAGCTGCTACGAAGGTCACGAGTAGGTATGAATGTTCCGTCACTTGACGCTTGCCATTAGATAATGCTGCTGTCAAACTGGCAATTGTTCTCAATCATTAACAGTTTGTTAACTGGGGTTGTGGCGCTATCAACAGATGTACTTTACATGGTCTCTAAGTGTTACTTTTTAAATTTCGGAATACTGATCAGACATAATGTTATTTAGATAGAATGGTAAGCAGCTCCATGGATGTACTCGCATCACTCAAAAATTAGTAGCTAATAAATCTTTAACAATTTTTATTTTTATTCGTTGTACATCTGGTCTTTATATCCAATAAAATTGTTTCTTAACAGTCAGACGAGATGGTAACATATTTTATAGAATATCTTGCTGTCGAAAAATATGAAACTTCAAGTGTTATCTGGATCTTGGATTATTCCTGTATACTATTATAATTATTATTAAGGAACTATTGACTGCCTTCTTTATGCGTGAATGAAATGTAAACCACAACCATAGCTTTAATGATAACTTAATAACAAATAAGGACTATTAAGTTCTTAGTTAGTAATTTATCCAAACTATTATACTTTATGTATCAGATAAACTACCGATCAAACCGAAGTTGTTCCGTAAAGGGAAGATCGTATAATATTAAACAGTAGGTAGTATATTGCCATCTAGTGACATTTGCTTCTAACAGTTGTAGTATTTCATTTATTACGGGTTTCACGTCAAAATATCGTCGGTTCTTATAACGCTGTAACCGAGTTCTACTGTATATATACACGTATAGGTATTAATAATTTAATCAACGAACAAACAGAGTCAAGTAATTGACTACTGCAGCCAACCTCCTTATCCGTACTACTCCCTCCAACAGTATCTAAGAACAAATTTTGCAAATGTAGATTAAGTTTCCTGACAAAATAGGCATTTATAATTATATGGAAATTACCAAATTGGTTCTTTATTAATAGTCATGATGAATTTCCATCAATCAACTGCAAATTGAATTACCTATTAATCGTAAAATTGGGTAATTAATTTAATAAAACGTTTTTTTCCATTAGAGGTATGATCTCATCGCATTTTGATTACGTAATAGTTTTATCTAAGGCGGTCAACTTTATAATAAGTCAATGCGGGACAACAAGACTGATGATTTTTTGGAATTGTTGAATAGGAGAACAGAGGACTCTATGGAAGTCAATAAAAAATAGGCGAGATAGGTTCGTAGGACACCTTCACCAGACATATTAGAGGCAGAAACAGGAGTTACGAGGGGTAGAGGTAGACCTAGATTAGATTACTCTTCGCAAATAGTTAAGGATGTGGGCTGTTCTAGTTTTAGGGAAATGCGAATTTTAGCTCAGGATAGGAAAGAGTGGAGGTACGTGTCCAACCAGTCTTAGGACTGATGACCTTATGATGATGATGATGGTGGTGTACTTAAATTATAAACAAAAAATACTATAACTGAATTAACATTTATTTTTAATTCATTATTTAATTAACGTATTTTTCGCATGAGTGGCATTTTTTTACTAGATCTAGGTGCTCATATTAAATTTTATAATTAGCATTGCATGTAATGTTTTTACTTTTAGTGACGACTTTTCGGAAGTCCGGGCGCCGCGGTGTTTTGTCGTTCGTATTTTGGAAACGAGGAATGCGGGACATACGGGACGCCTTAGACGATTCGCGGGACTATTTTATTAAATATTGCAATGCGGAATTTCAACTGTCATTACGAGATTGTCCCGCAGAATGCGGGACGGTTGGCCGCCTTAGTTTTATCATGACATAACCTCACTTACGGTAACGTAATTTAACCCAGTCCAAAAATGGGTTATTTTAAAAAATGACGGGGTCAAGTTACTGGACATCCTATTTATGTGTTGTTACAATATCCAAAAATGTTTCAAAGTGAGATTCAATATTCATAAGTTTTAATACTTGGAATCATAAATTCGTTGGTTATATTTCAATCAACGTATTTTTGCTTTCTAAAATCAATTGAAAAGAGGCGAGAGCAGAACCTTTAGCAATTCGTTATGAAACATCAGAAATTTATTGTAATTTTACGTTTTACCGGAAAGTTATTTATCTACGCTTATATTGAAATTCTTCCTCGGCTAGGATATTGAAATAGCTTTTGTATTAAGTACATAACGCGACGTTTATTTCCACCTCTGCAGCAACAGGTGTAGACTGTTTGGCTTCAGTTGTTATTATTATTTCAAAAAATAAAGACATTTCCGAGAACAAAATCAAGATGGTAAGGTTAGATTCCATTTATTTACACAATATCTTGCTTCATTATTGCATCCGTTTCCATGTGGTAGGTACTAGAGAAATTTATAATAACACGGATATTTACCGAATGAGACCAATCATATGATACATCGGGTAAATGTAAGAAATAAATACAATATACTCCACACAATTTTATTTAAAAATACTCCTCAAACGTATTTTCCAGAATTTTTCCAAATTTCTAAGTAGTTTTCTTTGGAATTAGCAAAGGTAGAACCAGAAGAAATGGTTATTTCTATGTTTTTCATTAAATGGTTTTGTCAGAGAGCTCGTCAAATAATGTCATTAAAGACGGGATGGCTTTTGGGATGAACATACAGGGGCAAAGGATTAGCATCCTTATCGTTAGATTTCCGAATGACATATCTAGCAAGGAGGAGTTAAAGATGCCCTTGAATAAAATGAAAGCGGTAGGGAGAATGAAAATGATCGCATCTGAGTAAAAAATGTTAGAAGCATTTGAGATCTAGTGTTGTAGATGGATGATGATAATGTACCGACGATATAAAGATTTAGAAATGAGAAGATATTAAAAAAAGTAAGAGAACAGAGGACTCTTTGCAAATTATTACTAAAAATAGAATAGTAGGACAACTTCTGAAACATGAATGGCGACTTAAAGACATACTAGAAGCAGAAGCAGGAGTAGAGAAGAGAAGCAGCAAAGGAAGGCCTAAATAAGGTTACTGTTTGCAAAAAGTGAAGGATGTAAGATCATCTAGTTTTCAGGAAATTCGAAGATTGAGTCAGGATGGAATACATATCTAACTAGAATTCGGGCTGATACTTGGTGACGCGCATGACGGAGTCTAGAAATAAAAAGAATAATTTAAAAACTATATGGAAGCAATCTTCCTTTTACATTTTCATACAGACATGCGATTGTGAACAGGGGGCTAATTTTTACTTAGGCTAAAATTATGGTTTGAATTGGTTTTTATAATAATCATGCGGATCCGGTAACCTGGTAATCCTGTCAGCCATTAAAGAAAAACTCAGTACTTTGGGCTCGTCATGAGAGGAGAGGGTTGCGAGATCTTCCAATTGAGGGAAAAAGCGAAGGCAGAAGATTTATGAGAAGACAGCAGAACTCGTGACGCAGATATTTTAAGAGGTGCAGTTTCACCCACCATAATACCTAGTTGGATCGCCAACCTCTGAAAGATGGGGTTATCGTTCTAAGAAGAAGAATTGGATTTACACTTAGTTTTCAGCATTTCTATGAACCTTTGAAGATTTATCTATAATCGGTACCAGTGGACTAGGTAGTAAACCAAAAACATTCATTTTCCTTCTCTCAAAACAAACCATCTGAAATTCATTTTCCGCAAATCTCAAGTTCATCAACATCGCACAACCTCCCGAAAAGTCTCGGACGAAAACACAAAGGTAGATGTGGAATAGATGAATAATCTAGAAGGGGGGAGGGGTTATCGTGGACAAAGAAATTTTTAAATGGGGAAGTATCGGATAAGATAGGAGAAAACAGGGAGTTATGGAAGTCAAAAAAGGAAAGGAGGGATAGGATAGTTAGGCACCTTCTGAGACATAGAGGGCCACCACTTAAAGACATATTTGAAGCAAAAACAAAAGTAGAGAGAGACAGGAGAAGATCTTGATTAGAATATTGTTTGCAAATAGGTGTTCAACGTAGTTTTTAGGAAAGGCGAAAATTGCCTCCAGGATATGAAGCAGTGGAGGTGCGTGTACGACCAGTCGTCAAACTCGTTGTGATGATGAGGAGTCGATGCTTTGATAACTTCCTTTAAAGCAAATATCTGATGACGGAATAGTTGAAATTAAAAGGTCCCAATATATTTTTCTTATATTATAGAAGACCTTTCTAAGACTTTAAAGAATTAAATTCAACTACTGCTAAGGTGTCTTAGTTGGTTATGAATCTTTCAACTATCTGTTATTTTTGTTCCGATAAACCTCTGATAGTTGTACCTACCCACGAACTAAACTATACTTAGTGTTCAACTTAATGCTATTGATTAAATAAATTAAAGATTTAGAAACAGTTCTTTTCATTCATTTACGGATTTTTTAAGTTGCGAAGGCCACAGCATTTATTTAATTCAGAAATGTTTAGTTTTGTACATTCAGAGGGAATTCAATTTTGTGCATGGCCTTGATTAGTTCAGCAAGAAACCGTGACTCAATTCCCTTGCAAGGAGTTAACGCATAAAGTTTCCTAGTATTAAAATAACTTACCGTACGTGCTTTCGGTGTTCGAGTTGGTTCTTTGATGTAACCGATTCCAGCTCTTGGATTCGTCGTCTGAACTGCTGTCATCAATAAAATCCCTCTGTCTGAAATTCGACCCGGGGCGGTATGAATTACGGTTCCATTTTCTTCTCGAACCAAATGTAAGGCTGGGAGGATTTGATTGACCCCCCGGCAAAATGTATTTGGGGAAGCTCTTGAAGAACCACGCTCCAGACTTTTTCCAAATTTCACGCGTTTCGGAACATATCATACAGAGCCAGGTTTCCTTTGACGGACTGAAATAACATGGAACACTTATTAGGACCAACTCCTTGACCATGACAAAATTCCTTTGACAACTGTTTTACATTTATCTACACTTCGATACATTTTTTTTTATTCTATATGCCTTTCATATTACGTAGTTGCGATCTGAACACAAACTATAACGTCTGTGTTCGCTGATAATATAATTGTAGTGCATTATGAATGCCGCTAGATGGCAGGATGAACATAATTACTCGACAGTTCTAAAGAAATAATTGACTTGAAATAGTTTACCAAATTTCTATATTAAGATGCTATGTTTACATAGATAGAGCCTCAATAGTAAGCAGTAACTATCATTACGGAAGGAGTCGGAGCGCCTTAGTACTGTAGCGATTCTAACCATAGATGTCGCAGCGGTGTACTTACGTAGTAGAATTAATAACGATTCAATAGCTACCTGGGACGGTGGTGATATATAAAAGGAGTTACGTAGTGAATACGCAACAAAAGGTATCAAAGGTCGTACAAATTAAATAAGCTGTTCATCTGTTGAAGAATTCAAAGAAAGAAAGAGAGTTACCATGTAATTTATTCGCACGTTTATACTTATCTACACTCCATTTCAATTTGTTAGAATTGTGACCTTGAAGAAATCTGCGCGAAGATAGAAAGAATACACACTAGGCGTGAGCAAGACAGAAATAGTTGGAACAAGCTTGAACGAGCAGAGCTCTCGATGGGCGGTCTTAGGAGATCGGATAGAACTGTACAGTACTAGACGAAAATGTTTAGCAATTTCTTAAAACAAAAATGTATATAAGTTAACAATAGAAAACAAAGCAAAAGTTTTATAGGTGTGTAGAGCGTTAAGTTAATTCACTTTTTATTATTTTTGGCTAAATATTCTTTTAAATAAAGCATATTCTTAATTTTTAACGAGGCAGTTTAAATAATTTTGCAAATGGTATTGTACACTTTTGTCTAGTCCTCGCTCGATGATCGGTGAAGAAATGAGCTCCACAGACAAATATGATTGAATTTGAAATTATGTTACTGCGCATCATAATAAAGGGAAGGGGCATATCTCTAACTTTTTGAAACGAACAGTACTGGTTTTATTGTTTTTATACTTATATGAATATTAGGTCAATGTTTTCAATTCTGCTTGTTGTTTACATACCTATTAATATTTCTAATGTTTGGTGTTACTTCAACGGCACACTTGTTACATGCGGGTTTCCGACAGTCGACACAGACGACCTTGTTACCTCCCAATATTCTGAATTTTTCTCCGCACAGCAGGCACTGACTCGGTCCACGTCCCAAAGCACCTCTTTGAAGCTGTTCCAAACGATCGATAAGCCTACCGATCTGTTAAAAAATACCAAATTTTCAGGCGACCGATTTTCTAATCGTTTATTTACCTAAAATGTCACTATACAAAACTTGATGACAACATCGACAAATTGCTTTGGGTATTAAAAGGTATGAGTGAGGTGAAGGATTTTGAAGATATATATTTAGAGATAGAAAATGTGTTTAGGTATGTACCTGAAGTAATTAAAATTAATGTTTTCGAAACCAGAAGATCAAGTGGAAAATAAATGATGCAACATTTTACCAAAGTTTGATTTATTTAGGTTTTTTAATGTTATTTGAAGATTCTCTTATTTTTTCAATAACCACCAATCATGGACTAAAATCATTAGAAACAGTTTTTGGATTTATTTTTAGGAGTAACGGTTAATCTTTCGGGCTTTAGTCCTATGAATTTTGTTTTGTGCCGACGGACGTTGTGATAATATTCAAGCGCCCGAAGAAGAATGTACATATTATAAAAAGATCGAAGAGAATTACGTAATCCTAAACTGTAGCATCGTACTACAGATGGCGTTTACCGCGCCATTTGTGGTATTTTCTAAACCGCGCTTTTAAGACAACAGGTAAAAGTTGGTCTATGTTCTGTCGAAGCTGTCTGCGACGCGCTGATGAGATCCAAAAAGATGAAATCGCGATCCGCGTCTGGCAGTTTCGACAGAACACTGACCACTTCGAATTATTTTATTCGACGATAAATCAACCATTATTGCTAAAAACTTTTCATTCTTTGGCTGAGAAAAATGCGAGGATTAAAAAAATGAAATACGAGAATATTCTGAATCGATACTTAATTTGACAAGCTATCCTGTCTTCACGTTTGACTGAGAAAAAGTAACTTTTAGCTACTATTGCTGATCGGCGGTCATTTTCTCCAGACTACTTCGAATCGAATCAGCGTCGCGGAATCGTGGGAATTAGCAGGTGATGATTGGACTGAGTAAGATGAAACCATGAGACAGATGAAATGAAGACAGAAGAAAAGTGGAATATTATTACTGCCCCAGCATTTGTCTGATTGTAAGTGATCCAAGGAAGCCTTAGATATAATTGAACCAAGGCAGACGAACCCAGAATCAAACCGGTATCCTCCCGAATGCTAAACAATCAATAGATGTATTCAAATTCGAGAACAACCGAACCGCATGGTCTAGTGTACTAGATGTAGATAGTATTTGAGGGAGTACCGGGTTGATACCGGGTATGCCTGTCCTAGTCCAGGAATTTCATATGATGTTCTTTGATTCCATGACCAGTTTTTCTGCCAAGGGGTTACGATATCAAAGTTGAACTATACCGATTTAGTCATTATGGATAATTCCTGTTGGATTTCAATAATTGAGGAATTGATTGTTATAGATCCCAACACGCTTAATAAAAATTTGACGGAATTTTTTCAAAAATAAAAAATATAAAAGCGATTAAAAGTTAAAAAAAAATCATGCTTTTTAGCGAGAAACATTGGAATTATATAAAAATGAATGTGATGTTCTAATTCAATCAGCTCGAACTAGACATAATTGATTCTAATATGTTTAAAATTGTAGAAAAGGTTGCGGAGCAATTAGTCATGAATTCGAAAAGCATCTCCTCTAGTGCGTTTCAAGGTTCATATCGTTGCAAAAATAATGAAATTCAGCAATTATTTATCTATTGTTAGTGGAGCGTCTTCCAAAAAAATCTTTGCGTTCCATATACCGATTATAATTTTTTGTAGGTTGTTTTCCCGATTGGTTTTTATTTTGTGACGTAAAGCGATTAAGAACATACATAAGTAATTAATGGATGACCTAATTGTTTGTAATAATCAAGTCGTCTGCCTACCCTTTCCTGTTCCAAAAGGTCAATTTGCTCAGCTTTCTTGATTACTTCTATAATAGTTGCTTGTTCGTCTTCCCTTAATGGTAATGAATTGTCCCTTTGTGGAGCGGGGCCACGCTCCAACGATGCTGTTTTCATACTCCATCCTGTTTTCAGTCTGTGTAAAAAGAAAAGAAAGTTAATTATGGAAACTGCAGTTTCAAAGTAGTCGGAAGGTGGTTTAGGTAAAATTATAGTGATTGTGAGGTCAACCTGCAATAAACCCAATGGAAATCGGGAAATGGAGTAGTAGGGATATAAAGCGGAAGATAGCGCAGGGTCGAGTCGCCTTAGAGAGAGTAGGAGAGCAGAGGATTCTATGGAAGTCAATAAGAAATAGGCGAGAAAGGTTGGTAAGACACCTTTTGAGGCATAAAGGTCTAGTCAGAGACATATTAGAGGAAGAAACGGGAGTTATGAGGGGTAGAGGTAGACCTAGATTAGAATACTGTTCGCAAATAGTTAAGGATGTGGGTTGTTCTAGTTTTAGGGAAATGCGAAGATTAGCTCAGGATTAGAACGAGTGGAGGTGCGTGTCCAACCAGTCTTAGGACTGACGACCTTATGATAATGATGATGTAACATGAGATTATACTTAGGCAACAAGAGCATGATAAAGAATAAAGTTTGGAATTTCCATATTTAAGACAAGATGAATGTGTTTGGGGGCTGATTTATTGAATTATTTACATCGCATTTGTACTGCAATATTTACGTGGTTTTATATGCGAATTGTACATTTAGCATTTACGTTTCCTGCAATAATGATCTAGATTTTCTAATTGATCGACGGCGACGGTAATTGTGCCGATGATATGCAAGTGTGTTATATTTGTACGTTGAATCCACAGGACCCTCTCCCTGATGATTAGCCATATCGGTTATCCGGCTCCAAAGAATTTCGGAAACTGTACTCTACATCCTGCGGATTGTTCTTGTTGACTATGGATGTTGTCCTTCTGTCATGATGTATTCTAGTTTAAGTCTGTGAATGGTTACAGCTTTCTCTGTGTTGGGCAATTAGAAGATGAAAGAGTGTTCGTTTTCTTTAAGGACTTCTGCTCCTTGTTCGTTATTTTTGTGATTTTAAAATTTTTAGTTTACTGAATAGACAGGGTGTTTCTGAAATAAGAAGCAACCTCGCAGGAGCGATAGGGCGCTATAAAATAAGAAAATTAAATAAATGTTTGGTGGTTCTAAAGTCCACCGCTTTCGATAAAAACGAAATTGAAAGTATGCTTAGCAGCCACTCCTACCCTGGTGCAATCACTCAGGGAAATACAAGATTGCAACGCCGCATTCGATCAGCTGCTAATTAGCTGCATTCGTGTTATATTTCTGTACGTTGTTTGTTATTTTTTAGATTGTGTGATTGACGACGTTTATTGCATTGAACAAATGCGTGAGCTTTTAGACGATCAGTTCCTTAGACGATGGATTAAACGTACGGGTCCTGTACTTTGACTGGCGCGTAGTCATGATCTGAATCCACTTATCTCCTTTGTAACGTATTTTATGAGACAGCGCGTGTACAAACGCCGGAGCAGAATGCCAATGATTTGTGCGATCGTGTATGGTCGCTGCAAATGAAGTACGCCAAAATCTCGATTGTTTTTGCGTGACTGAGAAATACTTTCTTGTGGTTTACATACGTATGTGTGTGTATGTGTGTATTTTTGTAATTAATTTTTGCTAATGGGAGTATAGAGCTATTGGAAAACCAAACATTAAGAAAAGGTAACACACCTCAACAATATATCAATGACGGTTAGGAAGTTTAATAAAATTACAATTATCTATCCTGAGTATACTAATTTACCTACTAATTTTGACGTAACGTTAATTTTTTCGTTATTTTCTGTTCTTAATACCAAGTTTAGGTGAACTTTAAATAGAACTGCGTATTATCAGCGATGAAGAAAGTAGTTGTTTAGTTAACTTTTATCGCAATGAGCTTGTGCAGTAGCCTAGTAGTAAGCTGTTGATATTTACTTTGCACAGCGCAACCGTCAATGTTTACATATAGTTGCTATTCACGCCCAGGGCCGGCTTCCGATTGCAACTTCTTTTGGTTTTCTCAAGATTCCCTATTGCATCTAGTTAACACGCTCTCAAGCTTGCTACCTATTCTCATAAAGCTTTTACATTAAATATGCAATAATTAAAGTTTTAAACAACAATTATGAAAACGTCTAAAGTGTATATTATATCTAGGAGGTGTGGTTTGATATTTGAATGATGTGGCTTCTTATAGTTGAACGTATTTTATAATCTTTATTATTCATCTACAGTAATAGCAGGACTGAAGACGAAGTATTTTTTGTTGTAATGGATAGTTCACATTTATTGTTTCAAAGTGTTTTTAATAAAAACAAAATCAAAGTAAAATCTCTATAAAAACTGAACTTTAAAAATGTTATAAATACCACGTTGTTTCATGAGGCTCATGAATAAGATCATGATAGATCATCTGGCGGTTAAGTTAAGGCATATGGTTTATGGATTGTCTCTTGTACGTATTTTCTGTTCCTGAACTAATAGAAACCATAAGAAACGGAAATTTATTTATTGCTTCAATTCAACTTTTCTTGAACAAGAAAAAGCGTCTACTGGGCTAGTTCCGGAAAATGTAAGGCTTCATCAATGGCGCTAGTGGTTTCTTTTACTGTTAGAAAATGTTTCCATTCAGAATCCCTTTTCTTTTATTTAGAATGAAATCCTAAAACTTCAGCAAGTAAGCGTTATATACTTCTGCGAGTTACATAAATAAAGATCGGATCGGTTCTATTTTAAACACGCCAACTCTGTATATAGAGTAAGCAATCTGTAAAAGTTGCTTTCATTTCCACCCTACCTCGTCGTATTATAACTTGAATTGTTGTAAAAGATTTGCGGTTAGTGTGAAAGGGTAAAATATAAGCGGCTTAATGTAACAAAGGCAAGAACTTCAACAGTTCTTGCAATGCTCGGAAATGAGGTGCTTGTAATCAAGAAGATGAAAAGTTTTATACGGTTATTTAGCAGATAGCAATAAAACTAATCCCATTTGTTAATGTTGTGACAAGTAAAGGAAGGATTATAAGAATTAGATAGCTTTACTCGGATTATTGAAATAAATACACGATATACCGCAATTAAATAACAGTAATCGTGTAATAGTACGCCACTGGCTAACAGTAACGCTACGAGCGCCATAATGGAAGCAGGAGGCACGCTTCTTTTATGTATATCTCACGTTTCAAGGAGATCTGATACCGAACGGGATGACTTAGAGGTTTAGTCCATTACTTAGCATTCGGAAGAACGCTGGTAAGATTCCGGGTCTGTCTGCCTTGATCCAAGTTTTTCTGTGGTTTCCTTGGATCACTTAGGCAAATGCTGGGGCAGTACCACTCCACAGATAATCTTTCATTCCCTTTTGTTTTCATTTCGTCCGTCTTTCAGGAGGTTTGTAGAGGGCCTTCCGCCACACCTTCCAGCATAGTCCGAAGGGACTGCCGCCCACCAGATAGTGGCTGGTGGGAAAAAAACACCCAAAAGTTTTTTTAGGTGGAGCGAATTAAAAGAGAAGGACGGATTGGGTGGAGCGGATAGTGACTGGAGATGAATCATGAGTCTTTCAATGAGATTGGTAGAAAACAGCCAAGAAGGCTCGTATGTTTCGGTCGAGGATCAAGCCCATGTTAGTTGGCTTCTTCGATGTCAATGTAATGTAGCCACAGTAAACAGTAAATGTACAGTTTTACATTACCATTTGAAGCGTTTCAAAGCAAAAAAGGTAGTTCGAATTCGTCCAGAGTTGGCACGAGATGGATGGCTCCTGCATCGCGACAATGTGCACTCACATTCGTTTCTTGCAGTGAATAAATTTTAAGCCCAAAACAATATCCCGGTCTTATCCCATCCGTCCTACAGCCTTGATCGAGCTTCAGAAGAAATTTTTCTGTTTCCTCGCATAGAAACTCCCCTCAAAGTTCATCATTTTCAAGGCGTAAACCATATCCAAAGAGTTGCTAGACGCACCTTGACGAGCTTCACTTTACATGATTTTCGCGGGTGTTTTTCCAAATGGGAGGAGCGCTTAGCGCATAAATTTATGCTAAAATTATGTTTTTTTAGTTGCAATACCTCATACGTACGACAGTTGACCGTTACGGGACTTTTACGCACTGACCCTCCCTGCTGACCCAGGCTGCATTTTCGGTTTCACCCGAACGTATTGGGCAGTTGCACAAGATTGGCCCCCTCCCATTATGTATTCATACAAATCAATTACTAGGTGTGGTCCCATAAGGAGTGCAGCACAATTGTCTCTTCCGAAAAATATGCATACCTTCCTTTTCCGCAGGCAATATCATGGAGACTATCTGCAGGAGATCAGACTCTAATGGTGACTTCAAATCAGTAAATTTAGGATAGATAGTGGCTACATTGTTTT
This sequence comes from Agrilus planipennis, assembly GCF_000699045.2. NCBI lineage: Eukaryota > Metazoa > Arthropoda > Insecta > Coleoptera > Buprestidae > Agrilus > Agrilus planipennis. The sequence goes on along the minus strand of NW_020440736.1, from coordinate 1,721,470 downwards.
CTCTAAAGTTGGTTAGACCGACCAGAAATGGATTACGTTCAACATCTGACCCAGAATTGCTATGTGTTCTTTTGTGCTTGGTTAGGTACGCTACATTTTTACATTTTTTACTAGATGATGCGTTATATTTTAAATTGCTAATATAGAAAATAAAAAATATAAACTACTTATAAAAAGAAATTAAAACGTGAAGTTCAACTAAACATTTAATTGCCTTTCTTATATACCTAATGTCTCTGAGAATAATTCAGACGAAACTAAATTGCTACCTACTAAATATGCAAGATCCATGAAGGCGACAAAAACCAATAAGTGACACTAATGATGTCATGATTCTCTGTTGTCCTCTCCGCAAATGGAATGAATGGGATGATTACCTACGTCTTCGTTTAATCTCTGTGGCATCCATTCTATATTCAGTCATCATTATGCAAGCTTTCATCCTAGGAAACAGATATTTGGGTTCATTTTCTCTCTCTTATTAAGACGCTATTACTTTTATAACTCGGTCACAGTCACACCATGTAAAAGTATTCTTTACAGTAGATTTGCTCTGTTGATCCTTTTTTGTAGACGGTCATAAACCAATTTTATGTGCGCTAAGCTTTTATATGGTATGCAGGGGAAGAAAAAGTAGGGAAGGAGCGAATATAGAGATAGGAGAAGAAGTGGCTGATTTTCAGTATCTAGAAAGTTAGATAAGTTAGGACTGAAGGAGTAGCAGGGATATAAAGCAGAGGATAGCACAGGGTCTAGTCGCCTTCAATAAAAACAAGTCACTTCTATGCTCGCGAACCGTTAAATTAGAAATTCGAAAAAGGTTGTTAAAGGTGTATGTTTGGAGCGCGGCGTTGTATGGGTGCGAAACATGGACAGTGGTCGCGGCGGAAAAGAAAAGGTTAGAAGCGTTCGAAATGTGGTATTACCGGCGATTGATGAGGATACCGTGGATAGAGAAGATTAGAAATGAAGAGGCATTAGAAGAGGACTCTAAGGAAGTCAATAGGAAATAGGCGAGATAGGTTGGTAGGACACCTTCTCAGGCATGAAGGCTTAGTCAAAGACATATTAGAGGAAGAAACGGGAGTTAGGAGGGGTAGAGGTAGACCATGATTAGATTACTGTTCTCAAATAGTTAAGGATGTGGGTTGTTCTAGTTTTAGGGAAATTCGAAGATTAGCTCAGGATAGCAAAGAGTGGAGGTACGTGTCCAACCAGTCTTAGGACTGACGACCTTATGATGATGAAGCTTTTATGTACAAGGAAGGTTCAATACATTTAAAGAGGTGTTTAGATACAGATAATACTTGTACTATGGATTTACGATTACATTCTATACAAGATTACCTGTGATTAGTGGGGAGCTGATTGATGAAGGGGTGAAACATCATCAGGAGGGTGACGTATAAGCGCGACTGGGAAGTAAACCGATTGTATAGAATATTTACCTCGGTTATTTCTGCAGGAGGTTAATTATTTCTTTATACAAGGGAGATGCCAAAAATTAAATACTTTTTAATTTCTTTTTTAATTATTGTATAATGTTGAGTTCAGTAATTCTATTTACGCTCCATGACTAGGGAAAAGTTTTAAAAAATGCAAAGATTCCATAATGGAACAAATATTATATAGATATACAAACTAACCTACAAATTATGTAATAAATGCACGAAAATAGCAATTTAGAAAATGAAAATTTTAAACTTTTACATCGTATTTTATTTGAGATAGTATCTACCTATTGCTCTACACAAAGTTCTTTCAAAACCGCTTTTTAATCAGCAATTTTTACCAAATTCACTTCATTTTTGATACTGTTTGAAGTAATTAACCTAACCTAACAAATGTTTCAGATAAAGTATAACTTAATAAGTTACTACAGGACATGAATAATATCATATTTAAATAAAACACGTGTTGTCATGTTTTCTTTGTTGTGTAAATATTCATGTATGTCTTGCTTTTGATGTCTACCTCTATCATTAGAGGGCGGTTTTGTGTCATAAACAAGTATTATATCAATTTGTTTTTATAGGTTAAATAAATAAAGTTGTTTCTCTTTTATCTATTAACAAAAAGTGGTTTGTAGATGCAGGTCACGATTTGACTGCTACATTTCGTAATATGAAATAATCGTCCTCGTTATTTTCCCAGTCAGTCCCATGATAAAAGTACTGTGTCGACTGAAATTGGATTTACGTGTATCTAATACGCCTCCCGCTCGGATTTAGTCCAGTTTTTCCATTTACCACACCCTACGCCCTTAATAATACTTGCGGCTCTCTAAGACATTGCATGTTGTCAGCAGGCGGCTGTTTACCGTAATAATCAAAAGTTTATTGGGCGTTAACAAGAGGGCTCAGTTGGCTTGCTTTATCGAATTATACTCACGTCTAAACAAAACAGAGTGATAGTCATTTATTTAGCTATTTTCCTAATACTTCAGTGGATTCTAGGTGTGAAATTGGATCGGTTATAGGAAATTACACCAGAAGTAATAAATCAGTTCTTATCTTATGTTAAAAAGAGAGTAATTTTCTGGTTTCTTACATTTCTTGAAGTTCCGGTTTATTGTTTATACCTATTGAATTCATCATCATCATTAGGTCGTCATAACCCACATCCTTAACTGTTTGTGAACAGTAATCTAATCTAGGTCTACCTCTACCCCTTCTAACTCCCGTTTCTGCCTGAGGAGTTCGACTAACCTATCTCGCCTATTTCTTTCTAATACCTCTTCATTTCTAACCTTCTCTATTCACGATATCCTCATCATTCACCTGTAAAACTGCATTTCGAACGCTTCTAACCTTTTCTTTTCCGCAACGCCCACCGTCCATCTTGGATTCATGTCATGAAAAATAAAATCGTCGAGCGACAAATCTGACTGTCAATATCGGAGTTGAAAGTTGAATGTTGCTAGACCTCTTATTATTAGGTTACAAGTGTAAATAAACACACCATTATCATCATAAGGTCATCAGTTCTAAGACTGGTTGGACACCTACCTCTACTCTTTCCTATCCTGAGCTAAACTTCGCATTTCCCTAAAACTATAAAACACCCCACATCCTTAACTATTTGCGAACAGTAATCTAATCTAGGTCTACCTCTACCCCTCTTGACTCCTGTTTCTTCCTCTAATATGTCTCTGACTAGACCTTCATGTCCTACCAACCTATCTCGCCTATTTCTTATTGACATCCATAGAGTCCTCTGTTCTCCTATTCTTTCTAATACCTCTTCATTTCTAACCTTTTCTACCTACGTTATCCTCATCTTCCGCCTATAACACCACATTTCGAACGCTTCTAACCTTTTCTTTTCCGCCGCCCCCACTGTCCATGTTTCGCACCCGTACAACGCCGTGCTCCAAAAATACACCTTTAATAACCTTTTTCGAATTTCTAAATTAACCGTTCGCGAGCATAGAAGTGACTTCTTTTTATTAAAGGCGACACGACCCTGTGCTATCCTCTGCTTTATATCCCTACTACTCCTTTCATCCTGATTTATCTGACTTCCTAGGTATCTAAAATCAGCCACTTCTTCTAATTTTTCGTCTCCTATCGTTGCATTCGCTCTTCCCTACTTTTTCTTCCCTTGCATACCAGTATTTTAGTTTTACTTTTATTTATAAACACATAAAGGATAAATATTCGATGACTGAGTAATGTCGATACTCTTCGTCCAATGTTCCCTGCGATCTGGGTTCGTGTAAATTTTTGTTACATGAAATCCCACCCAAGGTAGGTAGATATCTATTTTAAAAAATACGATCCAAAATGGTGCAAATATGTAATTTTTTTAATGTATATATTAGTTCACTACTTTCAAATTTGTTAACCCATTTTTTTCCCGATTCCTCACTGTTTAGATGTAAATATGTTTGTATCAGATGTTACGTAAAACTTGAAATAAACTGTTGACTAAGTAACAAACATACCATAATTTTTTTTTATTGGTAAGCAGATAACTTGAAAAGGGAAAGCGTGCATCGGAAAATAATAAACGTTCGTTATAAATTTCCTCATTCTTGTGCTGGGCTAACCGGGCTTGCTAATTTTACGATAGCAGCACTCGCTCTTAAAACCATATAATATGTATATACATAGGTACTTATATTATGCTTTACGTCTTCGGATAATACAATCTTTATGAGTCCTCTTTTATCGTAAAAACTGAGGGTAAACCTGGGAACATTAACTTTAAAATACTGGCATTAACCTTTTGGTTATCGTCAAATCAAAAGTGAGTTCAAAGCACTGGAGAAACGTTCCAAATAAACCTAAGTAATTTCGTTTGGTTTGTTTAGGTTATCTTTATCGCCACCATCATCACAGGCTCGTCGGTCCTAAGACTGGTTGGATACGCACTTCCATTTCTTCCCTATTCTGAGCTAATATTGGGATTTCCCTAAAACTAGAACATCCCACATTCTTAACTGTTTGTGAATAAGGTAGTGTCGCCGAAGATGGCCCGGCTCCTAGGATAGTCCACTTTTAAAAAAATACGGTTATGATTCAGAAAATACTACAAACGGCACAGTGAGCGCCATCTGTAGCACGATGCTACATTTTAGGATTACGTATTTTTCAACAAGATTCACTTGTGTGGATATCTACTTGCTGAAAACGAATCCTGGCGTAGCCAACCTCAACGTGATAGGCACGTTAGCTTAATCGAATAAAATAATTCGAAGTGGTCTGTATTCNGTATACCAGATGAAGATGACACTGTCTAATCGAGCAGAAAACCTTTTATGTCTATTGATTCTAGCTTAGATATAGTAACTATATAATGGTTAATTTATTGGTAGGTTCACCTAAGGTAGTGTCGCCGAAGATGGCCCGGCTCCTAGGATAGCCCACTTTTAAAAAACACGGTTATGATTATTCGAAACATTTGAAATTTCGCGGGTTTATGCTACTAGTGCCATAAACAATAGTGCAAGTGAGTTTCATTACCGACGCGTCGCCATTTTGAAGGCAGATGACAGTTTGCTTGGTCATGTCAAGACGATGCACGTTTTATAAGCTCCATTATCTAAATCATTTTGAAAATTTACAAATTTAAAACAAATCTCGTTGCTCTAAACTGTGAAAATTTATATTTAATCTATTTGTCAGCGAATTATAGGTGAGTGTTATTATTTTATTTCCTTTTTCGTATTTTTATATATTATTATACTCAATTCGAGTGTAATTTCCTATCATGGTCCATAATATAATTCCCAAACATAGCCCGGGCAAAGGTGACAAAAGCAAATAAGATGAAGGAATCTAAAACACTCGAAAAACATGGTTGGTATTGTCATGGATGCAAGGTGGATAGACTTGATGATATGCGTCAATTCTAAAAATGCCAAAAATGGTGTCATAAAGTCTGTGTAAGTTTAACCAAAGACGATGAGGAGCAATTCATATGTCCAGAGTGCAATTAAAGTTCTGATTAAGAATAAAGTTATTAAGTAAATTCACTTTTGAGGTTTTTTCAGTTTTTTTAGGAGTGTACACACTCAGTTAAAGACAGTAGCGTCTAATTTGTTTTAATTAATTAAGTATATTTTGATTGATCTCAAAGTTAATTTTCAGTATTCCTTAGATAGCCCACCTATGAATGACATTAAAAAAAATATATATATATAAAAAATACCTGATTTATTTTTATTTTTGATAAGTAACTTTCAAATTTTATTTTGTTTTTATTATATCTCCCATTTCTCATTGACTTCCATATTGCTCTTATTCTTCTACTCGTTCTACAACCTCCTCATTTCCAACCCTTATCCACGGTATCCTCATAATTCGTCTGTAACACCACATTTCGAACCGTACCCGTACAGGGCTGTGTTCTATACATAACAATATTTTTCGAATTCATTGTGTTAAAAGTGACTCGACCTTGGGCTATCATTTTTGGTTTATATCCGTACTGCTCCTTCCCTGACTTCTGGCTTCCTATAGTTACCAAAAATCAGCAACTTGTAATTTTCTTAGGTCATCTTTGCATGGACTCAGTTAAATACTAAAAAAGGAAAGTACTTACGTAGAAATCTATTGCAGAAGTTTCATTACCTTCTTTTGAGTGGATGTAGAAATGAAGATTTTCAGGTTAGAGAATTTTTCTAAAGACTATTTAGACTATAACGACCACGATAGCACGTGTACTGTTTATAATCTAACCACCACACCACCAAAATATACCTAATAGTAATGCATTTTACACCCTAGCTTTTTTTATATTTAATATTACAGAAGTCATAATCAAAATTAATTGAATGATAGAATAAATCGATTACGAACTTAGCGTAAGTAATTGTTAACGAATCGAGTATTTGGAAAAACACTAGTCCTTAGGATAGCTTCAGAACTTTAAGGTTTCCTAACCTCAAATTCCAAAACATAACCTAACCAAACTCGACTGTAGTTTCAGAAAATACTACAAACGGCACAGTGAACGCCATCTGTAGCACGATGCTACATTTTAGGATTACGTATTTTTCAACAAGGTCCACTTGTGTGGATATCTACTTGCTGAAAACGAATCCTGGCGTAGCCAACCTCAACGTGATAGGCACGTTAGCTTAATCGAATAAAATAATTCGAAGTGGTCTGTATTCTGTCGAAACTGCCAGACGCGGATCGCGATTTCGATCTTTTTGGATCTCATCAGCGCGTCGCAGGCAGCTCCGACAGAACACAGACCAAC
>NW_020440736.1:1680945-1713991 GCF_000699045.2 Agrilus planipennis | reverse complement strand
TTCTGACTATTACATAGGAAGTCAATAGCGATAGCAACGAATTTTGTTTGAAAACAAAAACAATAATTTAAAAATTTTATGTTCTTTGATTTTTCCTGAATTATAATTTGTATTATAAAAGAGCTACTTGTAGGTATAAGGTTTTTATTGTAAATCACTTTATTAGATACGAATATTTCGCCCAAATGCCGCCATGACGCTTAATGAAAATCGCCAAATGGTAGCTTGACAATTTTCATTGTTTTTGCATGAAATTTTGCTTGAATTGTTTTTGGATTCATTACCATTCAAACATCACAGTAAATGTGGTGCGTAAATTTTGTTAATTGAAACGAAAACAAAATAAATATTCGAAAAGGAAACACTAAAAATTAATTACAAGTTTACTTCGACAGATGTTGACATGTTGAAGGCTTAATTTCAATATGAATCATCCGATAATTACATAGGAACAAACATGCAAAATGACTATCTGATAAAATTGCAATGATAAACTATTGATTGATTGCAAAAACTGTGTTCCTCAATGTCTATTAATTGTAAAATTAAATGTAAAATTTAGGTTATAACAACAAAATAAATAATAACATTGGAATGCGAAATTAGAGTTAGAGTCAATATAAAAATCGAAGATGGAAAACTAGAAGAAGTACTGGTTTTTGAGACCTGTGAGGCCAGATAGGTTAGGGTAGAAAGAGTGGTATAGGCATTAAACAAAGAATAATCCAGGTGTATGTTTGGAGCGCGGCGCTGTACGGGTGTGAAACGTGAACAGTAGGTGCGGCGGAAAAGAAAAGGTTAGAAGCAATATAAGAACAAAGGCTTTCACGGCCGGAATCCATTCGCTGTCGAGACTTCGAGATATAATCTACGTTCACGTTGTCAACGCAGCTCTGCCACTGAAGATGTCAGCCGCAGTAACCGACGAAAAGTCTAAACAGAATAGTTCACTTGAACCACGGCCCTATAGTCCGAATCTTTATTCTATGAAACGTTAGAAGCGTTCGAAATTAGTGTTACAGGCGAATGATGAGGATACCATGGATAGACAAGGTTAGAAATGAAGAGGTATTAGAAAGAATAGGAGAAGAGACGACTCTATGACAGTCAATGAGAAATAAGCAAAATAGATTATTAGGACACATTCTCAGGCACGAAGGAGTGGTCAGAGACATATTAGAAGAAGAAACGGGAGTTAGGAGGGGTAGAGGTAGACCAAGATTAGATTACTGTTCGTAAATAGTTAAGGATGTTCTAGTTTTAGGGAAATTCGAAGATTAGCTGAGAATAGGAAAAAGTGGAGATGCGTGTCCACCCAGTCTTAGGACTGACGACCTTATGATGGTGAGTCCAGAAAATTGATTAATTGAAGCAATTATTAAAGTTTGTGCAGTAAAATACGTTTATGATGACAGTCCATTTATGTTATATCGTAACTGCATTTATTAGTTTGGTTATCATATGGGAAATTATATTTCAATTTGTTTACGTAGAATAAATCTTGCTATTGTGGCCATGCATCTTGCTTGTAAGGATCTGTCATTTTATAAACAACTGCGGACAATATTAAGTTATCTGAGTGTACGGTCGTGGCCGGCATTTAATTTAATTATGTTGGGACTGATTTTTCACGGTTTGTTGGCTACATTCATCCTAGGTTGGTTGCGGAGAATATTACGATGACCGTCACAGGTCACATCACTTTTATGAAGACACATCGCAGCCTTAGACGAAATTTTAGTAGCAAATGCTAACAAACCACGCCATATCATCCCCAGTAAGACAAATATGAGATCCCATCATCACGTCGTAAGCATTCTCGATTAAATCGAAGGAATTTTGTAGAAGTGTTCGCGGGTTTTAACAAATTAACTTTTAAGAAGAAAACTATTTATTTACACTAATTATTATTGAACTTAAAAACATTAAATTATTACTAAACTTAGGTAATTATTCTATTTATTTGCACTACTGTTACTATTCACTGTTCTATTTATTTACTTCTATCACTGTCAATTTATTTCTTTTTTGATTCACTTCTGCAACGGTCAATTTATTTCTCCTCCTCTCTCGGCAATCGTCCCTTCATTTATATACTCTTTTGGGTCCTTTCTGGAACTTTCTCGAGCCGTCCGGAAAGGTTTCCTTTTCTTTGAACTGTTTAATTCCTTTCCCGGAACGCAGGTACGACACACAAGTTTATAGATACGGCGCACATGACGAAAGGCGCCCGCGGCTAATCGGCGAATCGATAAGCCGCTCACACACACGTATGCCCAATCGCACACAATCACGCTCGTGGTCGCTACAATATCTAGTTACGGTATTATACTGTCATCTAGTGATATCTGCAACTAACTGCATCGGCAAATTAATCTTCCCCAAATAGTTCTTCCGCCTTTTTTTCCATCCTTCTTTTCTTAGTACAATTCTAGTTAAGATCTTTGAAACATGGGAAGTTAAGATAATTATTCTAAATGTCTCGCACCTATCCATGCCTCTCTTTTTAGATATGGTGATTACCACGTTCCGTTTATAATCCTCTGGGACTTTTCCCGTCTCGTAAATGTGACTAACCAGCTTAAAGATACGGTTTCTAACCTCTTATCGTGTACGTTTTAAAGTTTCCGCCTGTATCCCATTTTTTGTTTTTGACGTGACAACGTCTTGTAATTCGATGGAGCCGGCTGCACGAACGAAAAAACATGACTCATGCGGCGTTACCTCGCTCTGAGGCGTTCCATTTAAGGCTTGAAGTTCAAGCGAGAGCGCGGAACGAGCGACAAAGAGGCACAATCGGCCTCCGCGTTCGGCAGCGTTCGACATCTGTCTCTCTCCTACTTGAATGAGCGATGCGTCCGCGTGGACAGCTGCTATACAATAATACATTTCCATTTACCTCCTTCTCTATATCCATACAAAATATCTATCAAACAAATAAAATTAAAATTTTCTTATGAAAAATGAAACCATTCCATCAGTATTTTCTTATGACGTTGTCACGTTCAACTATCGCCAGTAAACCGACTTTACAGACAACCGATTTTTTTTAATGCTACATCGAACTCTTCTCTTATTATGGGATAACCTAGTTCATCCATCTTCACACTATCTTTCTCCTAAGTCACGGCCTGCCTATAGATTCTTTAAATATTCTTTTAACGTATCTGCCTTTTCCTCATTTTCTATCAAAATGACTCCTGCCTCGTTTTTTATATTATTACTACTGTACCCTACATCTCTAAAATTCCTTCTAATTATATTATACGCCTCATCGGTTTTACCTACTTCAAACTGTTTTTTTACTTCTTTACACCTCATATCAATCCACTCTTCCTTAGCAATTCTACACTTCCTGATTATAAAACTACATTAAATGGAATTGAATATGTTTAACAAAATCCATTTATATCTACTTGCTGAAGTGAATCCACTGAGTAACTCACAATACGTAATGAGCACGTTACCAATACTGAACAAAGGAGTTCATGGTGATCAGTCTATGATCAGTTCGATTTTGATAAATTTGTTTAAATTAGTGAAGCTTTCCGTTCATCGGTTTCATTGATTTTTCTTTGTTAGTAATTGCAAAGTTTCTCGTTATTTTTAATGTTCCAGCTGTCCGTTTTCACGGAGAGGTATGAATTTTAAGTTTTTCCGTAACGGAGAAAAAGTCGACAAAGAGTTCCTTCAACTAATCAAATTCTAAACAGAATTGAAAAGTTTAATGAAATTGTTAACTTGCTCTAATTAACTTCAACTTTTTCATTTTCTTTGAATTTCGTATTTTCGGGTAGATACTTCTTATTTGAATAATAAATGAATCTGTAAATTTCATTCGTATCCCACGAATTTTAAATGAAATATCACAGGGACCTGAAAATGACACTTAGGTACAATAGTTCCTAATACTTTGGAGTTGAAATTGTTGCTTAATTTAAAAGTTATTTTCATTTATTTATTTCATCTGAAGATTATTCTACCTGGCTTTTCAATTTATACTTGTAGAGTGGTTTATTAATATTAATAAATAGGGTAAAGTTGGGGGAGATGGAACAGCTGGTGAGACGGATCAGTGCTTCTTACTCATATAGAGCACAAGTCATTTCAAACGGTTAAGCATGTGACCTTGAAAAAACTGGAGATAAGTATACTTCATTTACTTTCTCTAGCGATGTGCCCCTTCAAATGTCTTGAATGCGCGCTGGGAAAATCGTAGGTAGGGAGAAAGAACCTCATTATACTCTCGACTCTTGTTCATTAAACATACTTTTTCATACATTACTTGCCAAAAGTTTTGTTCAATCATGAATAGTAGTGCGAGTCGAAAACAAGCGTTAAAGCCTTTAATATGTCTTCAAACATAAAAAAACAACTCGTTGATATTTTCAGTAGTAAATGGTACCAATAACAGCACATTTGAGCAATGCAATTGTAATGGATAAAATGGTCAATTTTTCTGTGCAGTACTGTACGGATTGTACGGTCCTTACCGGTTAAGAGCTTTACCGAGAGTTGTCTCCTTCCTTTTCTGGCCTAGTGCTGTTCTTTTCTACTTTGCGCCGGTCAAACTGACGGTCACATCGCTACAGAAAGTAAACGAAGTATAATACAAAAATACTTGCTTTGGGTGTTTTATTCCCACCAGCCACTACTGCTGGTGGGCGGGCAGTCCTTCTGGACTACGCCGGAAGGTAGGACGGAAGGCCCTCTTCAGCCTCGTTTCAGGAATCGTAGGAATGGGTGGGTGGTGGTTCGGGTGAAAAAGATGAGACGAACTAAACGAAGGTAGAAGAGAATGAAAGATTATCTGTGGAATATTACTGCACCAGCATTTGGCTAAATGATCCAAGGAAATCACAGAAAAACTTGGACCAAGGCAGACGGACCCGGGATCGAACCGTCGTCCTCCCGAATGCTACGCAATGGACTAAATCTCTAGGCCAAACTGCTCGGTAAGACAAAATAGATAATACTAGATAAAATCTGATTGAATATGGAATTTGGTCACGGCACATCCAGGTAAAGGCAAGGGGCATATCTCTAACCGTTTGAAATGAGTTGTATATGTGTATGCATCATGTTCTTACAATAAACACCATTCTCTTCTGAGCTTCCTGAATGATAACATCTTTCCTACTTTCAAAATAAAGTGGCCTAATCAATCGTGTTGCTTTAATAAAATCCGAAATTCTTTTTAAAAATTAATAGCTGTACCAAATAATATCTAGTGATTCTTGCTTACTTCTAAGCTTGCAATTAATGGTTTATTTAGATACTCGAAAATAATTGTTAAAGGTGAATGTTTGGATCACGGCTTCGTACGGGTGCGAAACGTGGACGGTGGGCGCGGCGGAAAAGAAAAGGTTAGAAGCGTTAAAAATCTGGTATTATAGGCAAATGATGAGGATATAGCGGATAGAAAGGGTTAGAAATGACGAGGCATTAGAAAAAGTAAGAAGTCGGTAAGAAATAGGCGAGATAGGTTGGTAGGATACCTTTTCAGATATGAAGGACTTGTTAGAGACATATTAGAAGAATAAGCAGGAGTTCAGAGGAGTATAGGTAGACTTAGATTAGATTACTGTTCACAAACGGTTAAGGTTGTGGAATGTTCTAGTTCCAGAGGAATGCGGAGATTAGCTCAGTATAGGAAAGAGTGGAAGTGCGTGTCCAACCAGTCTTAGGACTGATGACTTTATGATGAAATTCCCAAACTAAATTGAGATACTTCTAGACCGTTGGCATAAAGATAAATTTGAGAATTATTCGCTTCTACAAAAATATGATTGATGAATAAATTACAGGGTAAATAATTACAATTAAGTGCGGAAAAATATTTTTTTAATTTATATCTTCAGGATTTTTATAATTGTTAAATAACATTTTCATAATATTACTCATATAAACACTTAAATAACAAATGTTATTCTGAAACACAATGGAAACTGAAAAATTGGGAATAATAAGCCTTCTTAAATATACCCATCTAACCTACTTCATTTGTTTTACTTTCTTAAAGTTTTATGGACTGTATGTAGCTGCTATTCATATGCAATGTAAAACGAGTACATATATATTACTCCAAAAAATAACAAACCCTCCTTGTTGTGAAGTAATCCTATTTTACTATTAGCATTTCTAAGTATAAAGCTACTTTTAGTTTTAGGGAAATGCGAAGATTAGGTCAGGAAGGAGTGGAGGTGCGTGTCCAACCAGTCTTAGGACTGACGACCTTATAATGATGATGAAATACTTTTATATTATGCCTCTTTTTTTTTAATAATTAAAAATATCTATACTCTCACTACATTCATAAAATTGTCCTTATAAAATTAAGTTAGCCATGCTTGGAACACGACAACAGTTTAGGCACTGAAATTTGGTAACTATTCTAAATGAAATTCTTTATAAAGAAAAATTCTATCTAAAATACTTACTTAGCCCTTAGGGCTAACTGCCTGTCATTTGGACACACAAACTTGTTCGTATTGTTAGCGCTTTCTTGTTCAAACATTCTCTTGTCTTTATCTTATTACAATTCAATTCCCGTACGGATAAAATCGCTCATTGTTTTTATTAAACGTCAAACATCGTGTGTCTCAACTCTTATCACAAAACTAAGCTGTGGTGGAAGATCGAGTGATGCATTCGTGACTTAACGCCACCGAAGAAGATAAACGGAATCGAAACTATTCGTGCATCTCCAAACAAACAAACAGTGTATGTGCGTACTTTTGAGAACGTAACAGGTGGTGACGTCGAGCGTCTATGGCGTCGACTTGCTACACCGACGCTTTCGGTTCAACTAGCGGCTTCGGATAGCCTGTTGCTCAATCGCGACGACGACGACGACGGCGACGCTGAACGTCGCGACACTCTGCCGAGATGATAAGGGTACGATCGATATAGAAATATTCGCGTGGAATTACGCACGGTTTTAACTTCCAATTATCTACGTGCTTTTTTGTTGTCAAGCTGATATAGTTGGGACGTACAACATTGGCATGGTCCGCAATAAAACTGTCGCATTATTCTTTCAACTTACTAGCTAGGCTAGAGCGGTTGCTAATTCACGACAGAGAAGAGATGCCAGATAGGATTTGCAGTGGACACTAATAAAGAAAAAGGAATAACATTACATCAATTGACGTGTAACAGAAAGAGATACAGGCAAGCAGTATTTGAGCATGTTGGCAGCATCGGACTTTAAAGAAAGTTCAACATTCTCAGGAATTTAGAAAAGCAAGACGCTTGTTTAAAGATATAATTCCAACTTGGCAGTTATAAAGCCGACCCTGGTCTTTTGCGTTTGTGTTGTCTTTTCCTACTTTAACTTTTATGATCCTAACATATTCAATATTTTGCTGTTTTCCATAATAGATAAGTCGGATTTCGAGTAAGAGAAAAATTTAGATTAGGGTATATCATTCCCACCAGCCACTAATGCTGGTGGGCGCGCAGTCCCTCCGGACTACGCCAGAAGGTAGGGCGGAAGGCCCTCTTCAGCCTGCATTCAGGATCAAAGATGAAACAGACGAAATGAAGACAAAAGAAAATGAAAGATTATCTGTGGAATATTACTATCCCACCATTTGTCTAAGTGATCCAAGGAAACCACAGAAAAGACCAAGGCAAATGGATACAGAATAGAACCGACGTCCTTCCGAATGCTAAGCAATGGTCTAAACCTCTAAGCCATGCCGCTCGGATAAGAGAAATGGGAAAACTCCATTTCGATTTTGAAATAAACGTGAAACAGTATGTAAACACAGCTAACAAATGAGAATAGGTAGATACATAAAATACAGTTTACATTTGATATGTATTCATCATAAGGTCGTCAGTCCTAGGACTGGTTGGGCACGTACCTCCACTCTTTCCTATCCTGTGCTAAACTTCGCATTTCCCTAAAACTAGAACAACCCACATCCTTAACTATTTGTGAACAGTAGTCTAATCTAGGTCTACCTCTAGCCCTCCTAACTCCGGTTTCTGCCTCTACTATGTCTCTGACTAGACCTTCATGCCTAAGAAGGTGTCCTACCAACCTATCTCGCCTATTTTGTATTGACTTTCATAGAGTCATCTGTTCTCCTATTAACACGCATTAAATGCTGTGATTCATTTTTATGTGCAATGAATCAGTTTGACAAAAATACGGCAAGGAATAGAGTGAACCACTAATTGTTTAAGGCTTTGCCTGCCCTGAATTTTTAAGCTTGAAATACTCCAAAATAATCATAATACAGGTCAGTCATCCGCAGATCTTTTTATGGAACGGCTTTCAACTCCACCTCTGAATAAATTTAAATTAATGTCGACGGCTGCGGGTTGTTATTCTCAAGGGATTTTTTTACTTTGAGCACGAACACTTAGCATATGAATGCCTATTTCAACGTAAAAATGATAATTTGGTTGATAGATATAGAACTGGAGTTGATATATACTTTCACTTCTATCCCTTACACATACCTATTTTCAGTCTCATTTCTCTGCAATGTAGTTTATTGTAATATTAGTGTTTAACAAAATTAAATTCTTAGAGTGATAACGACAAACTATTTATTTACACTAATTATTAAAGAACTTAGAAACACTATTAAATTATTACTAAACTTAAGTTATGAATTATTCGATTTATTTACATTACTGTTGATATATCACTATTCACTGCGCTATTTATTTCACTGCTATCACTGTCAATTTATTTCTAAATTCACTTCTGTAACGGTCAATTTATTTCTCATATCTCGGCGATCGTCACTTCCTTTAAATACTCTTTTGTTTACTTTCGAGAACCTTCTAGAAACGTCCGGATAGTTTACTTTTTCTTTGAACTGTTTAACTGCTTTCCCAGAACGCAGGTACGACACACACATTTACAAATACGGCGCACATGAAGAAAGGCGCCCGCGGCTAGTCGGCGAATCCATAAGCCGTTCACGAACACAAACACACTCGTGCTCCCTATATTATATTAGGTATACAAATTAATAAGAGACTTTTATTTTGCATGTGAATCATTTCGTATCAAAGTTATATAAATTGATTTAACTTGTGCCACTTGTTAGTGTATATCATTAGGTTCTTAACAACAGCGAACATCTCACAAACGAGCTGATATAAGCTCAAGAAAGAAATGTGCAGTATGTTTGTCGACAAGCAACATTTGAGACTTTTTTTTTGCGTTTCAATTAAAGAATAATGCTGCTGGTGCTGCAGCAATGATTTGTGCTGTCCTGGTGGTAAACGCTGTAACATAAAACGTATAAGGAATGGTATCATACGTTTAGAATGGGAGATTTTGATTTTTCAGACAGAGAACGTTCAGGTCAACCACAAAAGTTTGATGATGAAGAACTGAAAAAACTCTTAAGAGAAAATCCTATTCAGACTTAAGCAGAGTTTGCACCACAACCAGGTGCTACTCAGCAATGCGTTTCACACCTCCTACATCAACTTGATAAAATTCAAAAACAGGGTAGATGAGTTCCGCATAACTTGACTCCTGAAAACAAAGAGCGACGAGTGAATACGGCCAAGTTCAAAAGAAAAGATTTTCTTTATAAAATTATCTTTGGCGATAAAAAATGAGTGTTGTACGAAAACCCTAAACGTAAAAAATCTTGGGTGAATCCCGGTCAGCCGTCAACATCGACTCCAAAGACCAACATTCATTCACAAAAAGTGTTACTATGTATCTGGTGGGATATGAAAGGCGTAGTGCATTATGAGTTGCTGAAATCTAACGAGACTGTTACTGCAGACCTGTATCAACAGCAACTTATATGTTTAACTGATGCTTTAGAGCAAAAGAGGTCTTTCACTGCTAACGGCAATAGACAACTGATTTTGCAAGACGGTAATGGGCAGCCGCATGTTGCATAAGGTACCAAAGATGTCATCTGTGGATTGGGTTGATAGGTTCTCCCTCGGCTTATTCGCTAGACTTTGCCCCAAAGGATTACCATCTATTCCGATCGCTTCATCATCACCTGGTTAATAACTTCAGAACAGTTGACGAGGTCCAAGTAAGCATTGATGATTTTATTCTGTCGAAACCACCAAGTTTCTTCCGCGAAAGAATTCCTCAGTTTACCAAACGATGGAATAAAATCATTGAAACTAATGGAGATTATTTGGAGTATTAAATGTATCTTCGTTTGTTTATTTTTGTCTGAGGAAAATGCATTAAAGGATATTCTGGAAGTAGTCGACTACTGAAATGTCTGAACTAGCTAAATTACCGCCTACTTTTGATATTCAGTATCAGTCTATTAAAAATCCCTAATGTTTCGACGTGTTGGACGTGTCTAAATGAGAATATCCTTTTCTTGAAGGGTCACTGTTAAAACGTGTCTAAACACTCATCGACTGAATCATTAGATAAACTTACGGTGTGAAGGAACCCTGACTTGAATGTGTGGACCGCTTTGCACGGATTTAAATTACGTTGTGGTGGGAAAGGAATTCCTGTTTTTTTTTGTGTAGAGTACTTTACAATACTAATTGTTTATGTTAGATTATGGTAGAAAAAGTTTCCTTGATTGACTTGTGAGAAATGAGCTATTAACCGTGAGTTTATGTGTTTGATTATGGAGCAAGAGAATTGACTATGCACCAAGCGTTTAAGTGAGGTTATGGTATGAGGGCAACTCGATTTCAATAAAATGTATACACCACACTACTGACAATGCTACTCATTTGAATTTGAACTTACTTATCAAATGGAGACAGAAAGTATCAATAGAAAGAAACTGAAATTAAACAACAAACTATCCGAACAGTAGATCGATATTATTGAACGATGCTTTGTTTTATATCCCATTTATTGTGCTTTCATATGGGATACGTACACCAACCATACACTCCCATCAGTCATAGTTAAGCATCCACATGACTTACTTTCCTCGGTATTAGGAATGACATGAACTTTCGGATTCGCGAGCGGTGACGGACATTGTTGCATTCTCATTGTACATTATGGAAACAATAATTGGTCTGTTAACCATGAGCCTCGTTATACAACAGGCACAGAGCTCCAGATTTAAGATATAGAAATGCAAAATTCAACAAAGGAGTGGAGTTTTGTCATTGAACAATACAAAGCAGAATCAGTTCATGTCATTCTAAATTACCTCTACTACACCATTGAATAAAAACGTTCCTCTCCAAGGAACGTAATGAGAACACACCATATTTATTCTTGTTACAAACGTTGCCTCGTATGCCCGCAATAAATTGTTCAAATCAGAAGATTTACCACACCATTTTGCACCCTAAAGCGGAAATGCCAACTCAACATACATATGGCAATTTCCCTCAGGTAAAATTACTTGATATCCTTCTTTGTGTTCGAGAATTGTAATTTACTCCCTTTTCGCAAACTTCCAAATCTGTGGTGGTTCGTTGATATATACCTATGTTGTTTCTTGGGCGGGTAGTTATGTAAAGGAGTAATCCGTTAGATCAGCAGCTTTCATAATTGAAGTCGCGCTCGGAACGCTTCAAAGGATTTCTTCAATGAGCGTACGTGCATTGTGTGTGTATAAGTGTATGCTTATATGCAGGGTCTTAGTTTAGTACCGGAAACTTCGGTTTATACTCCAATAAACAACGCTATAAAGCTCATGACTGTGGCAGTTGATAAGCGCCGGCAGAATTTATATTAAGAGCCTATTTTGAGGTTCAAGAAAATCTCGCTTATTCAACTGAAAATTCGATTATTTCTCGGTCCCCTTTCTGATAATAGAATAGATTTTTCCATAAAATTAAACTTTGGGAAGTGATAAATAACTTCGAAAAAGTTGTACAAAACTGTATATAGTATGTGCCAAAATTAATTTATCTTCTTTGTTGTTTCCACTTGGAACTGTAGTCATTTGCTGCGTTTTCAACACACCCTTGTTATATGAAAATTGGAAAAACTTTGGCGGTTGTTGTAGAACAAACAGAAAAGCTCAAAACCCCATCGCCAAAACACGACACTGTAGTTGTCCGAAGCACTTTTCGGTAACAAAGTTACCTTCTTCAAGGACTGAAGTAAAACTGAATTTTACTCAGTACTCAGTTTAAGTAAAACTCAGTTTTTTTCACCTCTACTAGTTTTTCTTTTTCAGGAACTTAATTCTCCCTTTATCATCTCTTTTCCGATGTTTTATAAAGTCTGGTATTTTTTCGTCAGTTTAACGTGACAACTGCACAGGAAGTAAACCTTAACCTTACATTTCAAGGAATCAAAGGATAATAAAAGACAAAAGATTATTTTCAAAAATATACTTTATTAAAAATATTGCACTTCATTCCTATATTGCACGTTATTATTGTACTAATTTATAAATAAGCCATATGATTAAATAAATCACAAGTTATTATAGTATAAATTATCCCCTTAAAATTACAAGTCATTTAGCTACAATTACTCATATATCATTGCACTTAATATAATTTTTCGCCTTCTACAACCAAAAAGTTGATTGCTTGAAAAATTGTAAAAATAAAATAAAATTATAAAAAGATATAGGTAAAAATTAATAATAATTAAACGATAAATTAAATCGTTAATAATACAGTGGTGTATTAAATAAACCTTCTATTTACCGTTTTCACAAAGTACCTTAATATCTAATAATAAAAAAATATTGCACATGTAAATTTCTTTCATAACACATTTCTTATGTGGTACATTTTGTTTCATATTCATCTTCATCTCAATGTAACCACTTACCTACATTATTAATTAAACGAAATCACGAGGAATATATTTGTGACTTATTAACCCCCCCGCAACCTACGCCCCTGAATAGCTATGTACATACTACATACGCATAAATATTTGTATAAACCAACAACCTTCATGCGTTACGAGTAATACTATGTTTTTATTTCATATTCATTTTTAAATAAATTACACAAAATTAGTTAACGAAATTGTAAAATCAATTTTCCACGATACCTTGAGTCGATTTTGTCAAATAAAAATAGTGCGCGACAAAATAAAGAAACCGATTCAACATCCAACGTTATAATGACGTAAAACTAGTTAGTTTTCAAAATATTTTACATAACCTAAAAAATAAAACTAAAGGACAAAAGACGCTGTTCGATTAGCGACCGTGTCAAATGGGATGCGCACTGCCTTACTGCGCAACGATGAGCGCAACATTGCGACGCTTGCACCGAACATTGTCCCTATGCTCCTAATCTCTAGTCTTTCTGCGCACAAAATTCATAAAGCCCATTAACCTAAGTATCTGGAACCAAGTAAAACTTGACTGGAGTATGTAGGTACTACACTTGCCTTCAACTTTATTTCTATTTTTTGAAAATCATTCCTAACGTAGTGATGTTGTATTTTATTTCTAAGAAACTACATTTCCGGCTATATAAATTATGTTTAATTAGTATTTTGCTCATTTAAGTACATCTGAAGGTATTTGTTTAGGTTAGGTGCTTCAGAAATGAATATCCCTTCGATATGGCAAGGTTGGAATTGATTTCCGAACGTAAAATAGCACATTAGTGTACCAAAAGGGACAAATTTAATTCTGATTTCTCTATAAGCTGTATATGAATCATTGTGGTATACTAAGTGTCCATATTTCGATTCTGTTGTACCTGTGTTACAGTAAAAACAGTATATCATGGCAAGTATCCTAATGAGTTTTCTAAATTATTACTAACGTTTCGGCTGCTACCGTACCGTTGTTCATCAACGGACTTTTTGTCCTTATTCCTAGATTCGCTAAAGCTAGACCTCCGCGACTCGTCGGACTGACTGGGGATGGTATAGAGGCCATTCCTGGTACTATATAACTTGCTCTTTTCTGATTTCTGAGGCACGTAGACGGGATTATTCATGACCCTTGGGCCAATAGGTATCGGTGGAGGAATGCTGTTCAGTCTGTCCGACTTCCTCTTGTCCGATTTGAAGTAACCTCGATCTCTCGGTGTATACGACGACGACCTGTTCGAATTGGATCGTCTCCCTGAATCGATGTCGTAATCTTTCGGTGGTATGAGGTGGGTTATGTCGGTTGTTTGACTTAATTTGATGTCGGCAAATAAGGCGGCTATTTCAGCAGACTTCTTTACCGAAAGTGCTTCAGTACATCCGCCGGTTGATACTGACGTGGAACACACAGTCTTTCCTGTAATGGAAACAGGATAAGCAATAATTTATAATGAATTAAAACTGTTATTATGACGAAAATAAAGGATACACAATAAGGGTTTATTCACATTCACAAAATAGTGCAGGTTGTTGTATTTCGAACACAAATTTTGTTAAACGAGCCCTAACTAGATCAAAGTGAGGTTATGTAGTGCTACATGAGTTTGCTTTAGAATAAAAGAAGTTTGTTTTGTTTATTTGTTCTCCAGGGACAAGCGGTTCAACTTACATTTTCGGTAGACACTACATGAATAATAAACTGCTATCAAACATCAATGAGGATTATATTAAACAATGTTATATGACTTAATGATGTAGAAAATTATCCCTAAAGAAACATTTGCCTATTTGAACGTATGCAGTAGTAATGACATTCGATTCAGATCTGCTCCGATCCACTGATTCTGATCCTTAGAAAGAGTGAAGTAAACCGGCTTCTGAAATTTTAAAAGCCGCTTCCAGATCCCGGATATCAGTCGAATCGGTAGTATGAAACGACGAACCACTGCGACGAGCGATTTTTGAGTTCTTTTCGAAGCAAGAAAAGTTACAATTCGTTGTTTCATTACCACCAGCCAATAATGCTGGTGGGCTGGCAGTTCCCTCCAGACTACGCCGGAAGGTAGGGCGAAAGGCCCTCTTCAGCCTCCTTTCAGGAATCGTGGGAATATGTGGGGTGGTGGTTCACGTAAGAAAGATGAGACGGACGAAATGAAGACAGAAGAGAATGAAAGATTATCTGTGGAATATTATTACTACAGCATTTGCCTAAATGATCCAAGGAAACCACAGAAAAACTTGGACCAAGGCAGATGCACCCAGAATCGCTTTCAGGAATCGTGGGAATGGGTGGGTGGCGGTTCGGGTGAGAAAGTTGAGACGGGCGAAATGAAGACAGAAGAGAATGAAAGATTATCTGTGAAATATTACTGCCCCAGCGTTTGCCTAAGTGATCCAAGAAGATCCACAGAAAAACTTGGACCTAGATACACAGACCCGGAATCGACCCGGAGTTCTTCCGAATGCTAAGCAATGGTCTAAAGCTCTAGACCATGTCGTTAGGTCTCTATATTCGAAATACAGATACAACTATATAGACGGGGTACGAAAATACAAGATTCATTGGGAATCAAGAACTAAGTACTGAGCGGCATGGCCCAGAGGTTTAGACTATTGCGTAGCATTGGAGTCCGCGTCCGTCTGCCTTGGTCCAAGTTTTTCTGTGGTTTCTTTGGATCACTAAGGCAAATGATGGGGCAGTAATATTCCACAGATTATCTTTCATTCTCTTCCGTCTTCATTTCGTCCGTCTCATCTTTCTCACCCGAACCACCACCCACCCATTCCCACGATTCCTGAAAGCAGGCTGAAGAGGGCCTCTGCCCTACCTTCCGGCGTAGTCCGGAGGGACTGCCCGCCCACCAGCATTACTGGCTGGTGGGAATGAAACACCCAAAGTAAGTATATTTATATTACTTATGTCCAGCTTTCCTCAAGGTCACATGTCTAACCGTTTGAAATGACTTGTGCTTCATACTAGTAAAAAGCACCGATCCGTCTCTCCGGCTGGTCCATCTCCCCCAGTTTTACCCTATCTATTAATCATTACAAATCACTCTACAAGTATAAATTGAAAATCCAGGTAGAATAGTCTTTAGTTATGATCGTAATGTTTGAAATGATCCGGTGGCGCGACTCTTCAAAAGGATCCGAATGTTCAACGAGAAGGTTAAACGAAAAGGTCGGAATTTGAGTAACAAACAGAATTGGAAAAGTATTTAACTAAATTAGTTGAGAACAAAGCTGTGTGGAAGTAGGGTAACAGGTGTCCTTAGTGCGAGGCTGAATAAAAATAATAATTGCTGGAGGTGCAGCTGGTAGGTTTCCTGCGACCTCATGCTATTTCTGGAAAATTCAAATTAAATTGAAATCCATTATTTCACCAATTCATGCTTGACGATATAGTATGTATTTTATGAGTATTGAATTGACTGAGTTCATAAATTTGATTGTTATTTTTTTGCTTGCAAACGGATACACTGAAGCTACAAGAGTTCCTATCCGAGTTAACTCAAAATCTTAATGTAATCCTTATTTCCTTTTTTTTAATTTTTATATGGCAAAAATTTGAAGAAAGCAATATTTAATTTAACTGTAATAACATCAAGTGGTCGCCCATATTAATGGCGTCAATGAGCCAATAAAGACATCTGATATCATTGCGTTTTTATGGTGACAGAAGAATAACATTTTGTATAAAATACATCATATCTACCGGTTAAAGGCAAATAGTGTGCATACTTTGTAAAATGCAGGGATTTTTAAATTAGAACTTCTCGTGCGGTACCTGACCCTCAAGCATTTGAGGAATGAAATATGGATGATAATATTAGACGCTACGAGAGAGGAACGGCGGCTTCTAGTGGTTTGCATAAAGTAGGTATGACAAAGAAACATATTTCCTGTTTTAGAATTGCTCTTCTAAATTATTTTAAATGTCATTTTTGCCTTTCGGAATTTTCATGTTTTTTTAACACTAGGACGAATTAAATCTATTGTTCCGTTTTTTGGTCAATGCCAAACAGAAGACACGGGAAACCAAATTTACTTTGCGACGGTACACAATTTGCCTTGTGAGCAAAGTGAAATACTTGCTCATTTGATAGGAAATAGAGCTTATGAGAGATGCCACTGTGAAGTAATGTTTATAAATTTGGATGAAGGAGGCATACTACTCATCCGATTTCAAAAATTCTTTTCCAAAATTTTAAAACAGACCTTCCATTCAGTTAAAATGAAAAGACTTTTCGTGAAGAGCAATTATGCAACCAATATCAATGAAAAAACAAAAGGCCTGTAAAAATGTCCGCAACGACATCCACCTGAATGATGAAATAAAGTGCAGTGAAATCACGCACATTTCAAAACCAGAAACACCAGAAAGTACATTGTTGAATAACCATAGGAAATGTATCTATACTACTTGAACAGTCAGGGGGGGGGATGAAGTCTTTAAAAATACCACGCTTGGTTACAGGGGCGGACGAGAATTAGTTTTTCGTCACGCACTCAATATCCTCTAGAGAAATCTCGCACTTTTTCGATCTATATTCAAAACTTTCTGTTTACAAAAAAATAATTTAAAACCATATTTATGAATTACTACGTGAAAACTAAAGGGAAAGGGGGGAGGGGTCTCGGTACATACTACGGGTGGTCATCGAGGAAGGGAAAAGTTATAATAAATGGGTTACGTAGTACGTATGTACGTTCCCTTGTCTTAATTAAGTTGGAATGGATGTCTAAAGATTAGGAACAAAATATATATTGATATTAGAATATCTGGTATTATGTGATAACTTTTATCATCATTATCATCATCATAAGGTCGTCAATCTTAAGACTGCTTGGACACGTACCTCCACTTTTTCCTATCCTGAGCTAAACTTCGCATTTCCCTAAAACTAGAACAACCCACATCCTTAATTATTTGCGAACAGTAATCTAATCTAGGTCTACCTCTACTCCTCCTAACTCCCGTTTCTGTCTCTAATATGTCTCTGACTAAACTTTGATGTCTGAGAAGGTGTCCTACCAACCTATCTCTCCTATTTCTTATTGACTTCCATAGAGTCCTCTGTTCTCCTATTCTTTCTAATACCTCTCATTTCTAACCTTCTCTATCCTCACGGTATCATCCTCTTCATTCGCCAGTAACACCACATTTCGAACGCTTCTAACCTTTTCTATTCCGCTGATCCCACTGTCCATGTTTCGCACCCGTGCAGCGCCGCGCTCTAAATATACGCCTTTAACAACCTTTTTCTAGTTTCTAAATTAACCGTTCGCGAGCATAGAAATGACTTCTTCATATCGAAGGCAATACGAGCCTGCGCAATCCTCTGCCTTACATCCCTACTACTCCTTCCGTCCTGACTTATCTGACTACTTTCTTCTGATTTTTTGTCTCCTATCTTTATATTCACTATTTCCCTGCTTCTTCTTCCTTTGCATACCAGTATTTTTTTTGTTAGTCTCTAACTCCGCCTTGCTAGATGCTAATACTGCTATATCATCTGTAAATCTTAGCATACTAATCTTTTGCCTTGATCGCGTCTTCGATGTATAGATTAAAAAAAAATCTGGTAAATGTCTAGATGATGGCCCCCATCCCCTTCGTGGGTGGAGGTGGGTGGGATCGAAAGGGTAGGTCTCCCCCAGCACTGTACCATAAAAAGTTCGTGGCGGTCTCACCCCCATAAAAAATTATGTGGGTTAGATGGTGGTGAGGGTAGGGGGGGATCGAAAGAGGGTAGGGGGATCGAAAGAGGGTGGTCACCTGAGTAAAACCCCATAAAAAATTTGCGGCGGTCTTACCCCCCTAAAAAGTTATGGGGGTTGACAGTTGATTATTTTGACAATTTTCATACATTACAATTCAAATAAAATTCAATAAAAAAAATATTTTCAAGCGAGTGGAGGTGGGGGATCGAAAGAGGGTGGTCACTTGAACAAAACCCGATAACATAACCTAACCTAACCTAACCTAACCTAACCTACCCTATTGATAAAGCTATTTAAATAATGTTTTATATAACTTTCTCAATATTTTTATGTATTTTTCATTAGTTTTACCTTTGAATATTGTTTAAGAATGACTATATAAATATTTACATGCCTAGAAATGTATAAAAATTGGCATATTTATTAACTTTGAACCCCCATAACTTTATATGGCGGTGAGACCACCACGAACTTTTTATGGTACAGTGGTGGGGGGGGACGTCCTCTTTCGATCACCCCCATCCCCACCCCGAAGGGGGTGGGGCCATCATCTAGACCTTTACCAAACTTTTACAGTATTCGTTAATTTTTGCATCTCGTTTATATCTCACATTATAACCATTCGCACAAAATTAAACTATGGTTGGGTCTAGTTTGCACATAAACTTTCTCTGTTGCTCGTTTTCTCCATAAGTACTTTCTTCTTACTGTCATGTACGTGGGTGCCTTATTGAAACTCGAACTTTTACTATTTACAGTTGTCGTAAAGATACAGTTTTATCGGAGATTATGTTCCCTTTATTTCCCAACTCATCATATAAAATTACACCAGGGATTCAGCTGAATTCGGATCGATTACTGTTATTTCTCCGTGTATGTATACATTCAAACACATGTGGTACGTAATTGATGTATAAATCGAAACGTGTTTACATAATTACATGTTGCAATTCATCCTGCTATCGCATCAGCTAAATAATTCTCTTCAATTTTAGTTATATCGGACGCGTCAGCATTATCGATTGTGAGATTAATTTTGCTATGAGATTGTATGTACAACAGGTATGTACATCGCTTTTGAACAATGTGATAAATGTTTCCTTAATACAAGTATTACAAAGGCTACAAGCTGCAACAACGTAGTTGAAATTTCCAACAGTAGATAATGTTTAATGCATTATAATGAAAAAGAAACATGAAGTTTTAAAAATTGTCCAGTCGTAGCAACTCCATCCCGGGAAATTGCAACTTTTTAAAAGTCCAAGAGGACAATGACAGATTGCTATTAATCTAGGAAATCGATCATGGACTATGGAGGTCTATGGTCTATGTGAAATGAGAAAGGCTGGTGATAAATACAAGCAATTTTAAAATACTTTTTACAAAAAATCCTGAATTAGGTATTTAATTTTTTGGCAATTGTCTAGTTTATTAGCCACAGCTTCGATGACCGTGCATTTTACTAATGTTGTATAGGTGATTATGCTGATTATTTTATATATATACAAGGTCTGCTCAAAAAGTGTCGCTAATTTTGTGTTTTTTCAAAAATTATTTCTTTATTTATGAATATCTATATTGTTCCCTTCAAAGTAATCCCCACCACATGTTCTATACTTATGTCAACGTTGTTGCCCATCCTCGAAGCACTTCAAAAAATAATTTTTTGTGATATAGTTCAGCTTCTCCTTCCATGTCGTCTTTATCTCCTCAATCGTTGTGTAGCGTCGTCCATTCATGAGCCTCTTCAGATTCGGAAACAAGAGAAAGTCACAGGGGGTCAGATCTGGGGAATACAGTGGCTACGAGATTATTTGTGTGTTGTTATTTGCCAAAACTGTGTGATGTGTGAGCGTTATCATGGTGCAAAGACCAGTTTTCGTTCTTCCCCAAATTCGGGCGCTTCTAGCGGATTACGCATAATTTGCAGGTAATATTCCTTATTGACCGTTCTGCCCTGTGGCAAGAACTCATGATGCACCACGCCCCTGCAGTCGAAGGAAACTTTAAACAAAGTCTTCACATTCGACCTAACTTGGATCCCTGTTTTCGATTTTGGCTAGTGCGGCAGCATCCATTGGGATGATTGAACTTTGGTTTCCACGTTATAACCATAAACCCATCATTCGTTACCAATTATGACCTTTGAATGAATTTGAATCGTCGCGAATAGAATCCAACAGCTCCTCAGCAGTGTTAATGCGATGCTGTTGTTGATCGAAATTGAGCAATTTTGGTACGAATTTCGCGGCGACCCGTGTCATGCCAAATCATTGGTAAAAATTGAATGGCAGGTGCCAATCGATATGTTTGGGTTCTCAGCAACTTCTCTAATGGTGATTCGACGACTGGCCACAACTATTTTCTTTACTTCATCAATGTTTTGGTCTGTTGTTGACGTGCTCGGGCGTCCTGCACGCTCTTTGTCGTTCACATCTTCTAGGCCCTCAGAACATTTTGTACCACCGATAAATGTTTCAGCCCAAGGTAGCTTCACTATATACCACAGTCAACATTCGAAATGCGTCCGCACACTTAATTTTGTTTACAGATTCTTTGATCTATTTTTTGGCCGAACTTGTAGGTATACGTGAGAGACATGAGTACCAACATAACGCCACAAAAAAAATCGAATATCGAGTATACGTAACTCGCGGAAATTCAAAATTCGCAATACTTTTTTAACAGACCTCGTATGTATATGAAATGATCATCATAATCACCTTTACAACATACTAAAAATTCAACATTGTCGGACCTGGGGCTGCTAAACAATTGAAGAATTGAAGTAATGTAGCGTTAGGTGTTGGGCAGATCATCGATTTATCGTTCCTCTTGCCAGCTGCGTCCACCGGTGCAGATATGTTCATTGGCCGATCGAACGGCTTGCAAATCATGAATACAAATTAAAACCTAAGTTTATTTTTAACTTTCTCTCAGCGACGCAGAGGGTGCAATTACTCACTTGATCTGATTAAAGAATTGTCGCTGCTTTGAGAGTAGGTAAGGGCTGCATCTCGCTGGTTTGTGGATATACTTCATTTACTTTCTCTAGCGATGTGCCCCTTCCAATGTCTTGGATGCGCGCTGGCAAAATCGTAGGTAGGGAGAAAAAAGCTCATTATACTCTCGACTCTTGCTCATTAAACATACTTTTTCATACAGTACCTGCCAAAAGTTTTGTTCAATCATGAATAGTAGTACGAGTCGTAAACAAGCATTAAAGCCTTTAATATATCTTCAAATATAAATAAACATCTCGTTGATATTTTCAGTAGTAATTGGTACTAATAACAGCACATTTGAGCAATGCAATTGTAGTGGATTAAATGGTCAACTTTTCCCTGCAGTACTGAACGGATTATACGCTCCTCACCGGTTAAGAGTTTGTCCGAGAGTTGTCTCCTTTCTTTTTTGGCCTAGTGCTGTTCTTTTCTACTTTGCGCCGCTCAAACTGAAGGTCACATCGTTACAGAAACTAAACGAAGTATACCTTTGTGAATAATATCAGCCATAATTTGAAATCCGTGGAACAACAATAAATGAATTAAGACACATATATAATATGCTTTAATTGGCCACTTTATAAATTGAGAGATCCTGACATTTATAATATGGGTTTAATTCCATTTTCGAATTCGGGTACAATTTTGAGTATAAATTCATACAAATTATGTATAATTAGAACCGGAAACTAAAGATGCCAATACTTTAGTTAAACAATGTGTAATACAATCTTAGATGTACAACAAACAAAACAAAACGATGAGTTTTAAAACGGAAACCAAAGTTACTTTGATTGTTAGATTGCTTCATAAAATCTGAAAAAGTCAGCTGACGGATCAAATATTCCTTTTACTCATGCAAAATTTGCAGCACAGATACATTATTCGTTAGAGTCTCTGTTTTTCATAATTTGTCACCCTTTTTCAATCGAACTGGTGTAAAGATTCCAACTTGAAGATTTACTGATATCTATTTCTAGATTACAGAAACGTACACCTAAACTTAATTGTCTAAACTTGAAGTTATAATGTTTCATCTCTCTTGATAGACAGCTGTTCCGAAAAACACAAAAGAATATTTCTATTCATATATCTGCCCAACGTTATAAGAAGTCGTCACATCGTTACTTTACTTGTTTTATCTTCTCGACATAAAAATTTCACTTCTATCACGTGCACTAAGGTGCACGCGTCTTATTTTTTGCAGTCAGAAGCACAAGAAGAATGTAAAGTCGCATCATCTTCTCAGAATTTTGTTTGTGTCTACGTTTTTAACTATAGGGTTGTTCGGAAAGTCATTTCGTTTTTTTTGTGGAAATGAAAGATAGTTTTCGTATAATAAACAAATACTTTATTAAATTATATATTCGTTCTGGTCCAACACCTTTTGCCATCTTTCTGGTAGTAGCATAATTCCACGCTCATAAAATTGTTGGTCTTTGCTGGCAAAAAACTGATCGAGGAGGTTTTTGACCTCCTCATTTGAGGTGAAGGTTTTACCGTCTAAAAAATTTTGGAGTGACCGGAACAAATAATAATCCGATGGTGCCAGGTCTGGAGAATATGGTGGGTGTAGCATTGTATCCCATTCAAGCTGTAAAAGCTTTTGGCGAGTGACCAAACTTGTGTGAGGTCTCGCGTTGTCTTGGTGAAACACTACACCTTTCCTGTTGATTAGTTCTGACCTTTTCTGTTGAAGTGCATCATTCAGTTTGTCCAGCTGATGACAGTAGACTTCCGAATTAATCGTTGTGTTATCCGGTAAAAGCTCAAAAAAAACGATTCCTTTAAAATCCCACCAAACAGACAGCATCACCTTTTTTTGGTGAATATCGGCTTTGGAAATGGTTTGAGCCGGTTCATCTTTTTTGCTCCATGACCTCTTGCGTTTGACGTTGTTGTATACAACCCATTTTTCGTCCCCAGTGATGATGCGCTTCAAAAACGGATCATTTTCGTGACGTTTGAGAAGCGAATCGCAGACGTCAATGCGGCGACACAGATTTCTCTCTGTGAGAACATGGGGAACCCATACATCGAGCTTCGAGGATAATCCCAGGCCTTTCAAGTGGTCATAAACTGTTGAATTTGATAAATTTAACCTCAATCCGATCTCACGTGTTGTTATTCGCCGGTTCACATCAACTAATGCCTTTATCGCGTCTTTATCAGCTTCAACCGGCCTTCCCGAACGTGGTGCATCTTCGACATCAAAATTGCCGGATCGAAATTTAGCGAACCAGTTCTGGCACTGGCGTACTGTCAACACACCTTCTCCATACACATCAGTCAATTTCTTTCTGGCTTGAACAGCATTTTTACCCTTTCTGTAGTAAAACAGTAAGATATGTCGAAAATGCTGCTTATCGCTCTCCATATTTAAAAGGGCACCAACCAAAAACTACTGCGTAGAATTAATTGGAATTTTTCACACACAAGCCTTGCTATATGAGCTCTCAAAGCATATAAAAATTATACGGCTTAAATGTGAAGTTGGGTGCAAAAGAATACAATTAAATCCTCTGTCGGGAAAAAACGAAATGACTTTCCGAACAACCCTATACGTTTGTTTAAAAACTTACCGGTTTGCTTTGAAGTAACGTATTTGGTGGCACTTTGAAATGATCGGATCGATGGTGCTTTACAGAAGCTGGAAGTATTTCCACATTCGCTCATCGCCTTGTTTCTTCGATAGTTCGGGGAATTCATCGCATTCTTACCCGTCCACACGTCCATGTCAAAAGCCATGTTATCGTAACTGCGTCTTCGGGATGGCAGCACGTCGTTTTCGTAGTGCTTGACGATCTTCGAACGGAGTTTCTCGTAATACTGTTCGGACGGTTCGTGGACATATTCCAGACTCCGAGTACTTTTCGAATTGGAAACTTTCTTACACAAATTCCGATGAACATCTTGGTATTTAGGTTCAACTGACGTGCTGTTTCCATGCCTTAAACCAAGAGGAATGGATATATTGAAACAAAAAATAATTCAATAAACTACTTTACATGTATGAAAATTTTCATCAATTGGAGTTAGAGCAACGTTATTACTGTTTTATTGGAAGAACAATATTATTGGGCTCATGGTACTATGTTTAGGTTTAAATTATTGCAGGTGTATAGAAATCAGGTGTTGCCACCTCCACCCTCTCACCATCGATTCAATATTACGTTAGATATAAAGATATAAAGAGGAGGGATGTTAAAAATTTTTGGCACACTCTAAGCACCCTCCACCGCCCTCTCTTCCCCCTCTATCATATATTACATGAAATATTTGCGGCTTGGCAATTTTTAAACAATTTTCCCCTCTCAACCTTAGATCTTCCAGAATCCAAAGGAAGAAAAGGTGGAGCGTGCGAAGGGAAGCGGCTTGTTTAAAATTTGTATGCATTTTGTAACACTGAGATCTATCGTCCCTGCCCCTATCCTATCCTCATTTAAATGATTTATGAGATATCGGTAAATTACTCATCCCGCAAACATTTTTTGTATGATTGGATCGAGGGAGGTGGGAGCGGAGGAAGTGGTTGTTTAAAAAATCTTGTGCCTTCGGCTACTACCTGTCGGAAATTGTGTGAAGAAATGCACAGACGCACGAAGAAGCGCATAAATGAGGGAAATCCGTACCGGTGTTCGGCATTCCGTTGGTCTTATTGGTCATTGTTTTGGTTATATGTCATCTATGGTGGTAATCGGTGGTTATTAGGGTACATGGATTTTTTCCGTAAATACTAGCAAGGCACGACTGCGGACCGAGTGGCATGACCTAAAGGTTTAGACCATTGTTTAGCATTCCGGAGAACACCGGTTCGATTACAGGTCCGCCTGCCTTGGTCCAAGTTTTTCTGTGGTTCCCTTGGATCACTTACACAAATAATGGTGCAGTAATATTCCATAGATAATATAATCTTTCATTCTCTTCTGTTTTCATTTCGTCCGTCTCATCTTTCTCACCCGAACCACCACTCACCCATTCCCACGATTTCTGAAAGAAGGCTGAAGGGGATCTTCCGCCTTGACTTCCGGCGTAGTCCGGAGGGACTGCTCGCCCACCAGTATTATTGATGGTGGGAATAAAATACCCGAAAGGTTTTTTTTTAAGTTTACGACTGCAGCTTATTACAGTTCAGTGGTACAGCTGATCTATTGGTACACCGTAGGTCCGCGTTCTAGTTTTCACCAACGTCGTGGGTTTTTCCTTCCTTTAATCTGTCTACTTATTTGTTACTAATTTTTTTTTTTGGACGGACATACTTATGATCATAAGGTTTCGGTACGAAAAGCTAACATTAACGAAGTGGTGTGTATTTTCTTTTGTTTGAACTAAATTAACCGAATGGGAAACCGAAACAATTTACATTTCAAAGTAATTTTGTCCTTATTTATTCTTCTATCCTATTCTAATAACTTTTGGAGCATTGTTTGAAATTTACCCCGTTGCTACTGTGACGCTACCCTAATTTAACGTACTTTGTCGGACACTTTCTCACTACAGAGATCGTACTCCTTATCTCTACCCTCCATATTTATAATAATAAGGGACACTTAAGGGATGAGTTACAAAGATAGAAGAGTGATACTTAGTTTGTATAAAGAGCAACAGGCAGTTATAGAGCTAGGGATGCAACGTAGAGAAGTAAATATTACGAAGGGAGTTAGACAGGGATGCACACTGTCATCGCTACTTTTTAATCTATACATCGAAGACGCCATCAACATCATTAAAGACAGTACAACTGTAGGGATAGATGTGCAAGGGCAAAAGATTAGTATGCTTAGATTTGCAGATGATATAGCAGTATTAGCATCTAGCAAGGAGGACCTAGAGATAGCTTTAAATAAAATGGAAGCGGTACTGACAGATCAGTACTGTATGAAAATAAATAAAAGTAAAACTAAAATACTGATATGCAAGGGAAGAAAAAGTAGGGAAAGAGCGAATATAAAGATAGGAGACGAAAAATTAGAAGAAGTGGCTGATTTTAGATACCTAGGAAGTCAGATAAGTGAGGATGGAAGGAGTAGTAGGGATATAAAGCAGAGGATAGCGCAGGGTCGTGTCGCCTTTAATAAAAAGAAGTCACTTCTATGCTCGCGAACGGTTAATTTAGAAATTCGAAAAAGGTTGTTAAAGGTGTATGTTTGGAGCACGGCGTTGTACGGGTGCGAAACATGGACAGTGGGAGCGGCGGAAAAGAAAAGGTTAGAAGCGTTCGAAATGTGGTGTTATAGGCGGATGATGAGGATATCGTGGGTAGAAAAGGTTAGAAATGAAGAGGTATTGGAAAGAATAGGAGAACAGAGGACTCTATGGAAGTCAATAAAAAATAGGCGAGATAGGTTGGTAGGACACCTTCTCAGGCATGAAGGTCTAGTCAGAGACATATTAGAGGCAGAAACAGGAGTTAGGAGGAGTAGAGGTGGACGTAGGTTAGATTACTCTTCGCAAATAGTTAAGGATGTGGGTTCATCTATTTTTAGGAAAATGCGAAGTTTAGCTCAGGATAGAAAAGAGTGGAGGTACGTGTCCTACCAGTCTTAGGACTGACGACCTTATGATGATGAAGGGACACGTTTGTATACGAGGGTGGATTGATAAGTTTCCGGCCTGACCAAGAAAAACAAGGTTTTTAAAAATTTTTTTTTTATTTTCTCAAAAATTATACGGCTTAAATGTGAAGTTGGGTGCATAGCGGTGTTCCAGTCTATTAATGCCATCTCTATAGACTGATTCGTCAAGCTCCTCAAAATAACCATTTACAGCTTCGATTACTTCTTCATTGTCCGCAAATCTCTTACCGCCAAGCCATTTTTTGAGATTAGGGAACAGAAAATAGTCACTCGGGGCTAGGTCTGGAGAGTAAGGAGGGTGCGGCATCAATTCAAACTTTAGATCGTTGATTTTAGCCGTCGCAACGATTGACGTGTGCGCTGGTGCGTTATCGTGATG
Organism: Agrilus planipennis; assembly: GCF_000699045.2. Classification (NCBI taxonomy): domain Eukaryota; kingdom Metazoa; phylum Arthropoda; class Insecta; order Coleoptera; family Buprestidae; genus Agrilus; species Agrilus planipennis. The sequence goes on along the minus strand of NW_020440736.1, from coordinate 1,686,571 downwards.
AAACAAGATTTTTTTCTTCGCCAGATGAGGTCGTTTAATTTTCACCTCGTGGCTCAAACGTTGCAATAAGTCTGCGTAGTATTGACCAGTGATAGTATTACCCTTTGCAAGGTAATCAATGTATATAATACCTCTTGCATCCCAAAAAACAGTAGCCATAACCTTGTTCGCCGAAAAAATTGTTTTTGCCTTCTTTGGAGTTGGTTCCCCTGGTCCAATCCACTGTTTAGACTGTTCTTTGGTTTCAGGAGTGTAGTGGTGGACCCACGTTTCGTCAACGGTTACGAATCGACGCAAAAATTCGCTTGGATTACGCTTATACAATGACAAATTTGCGGTAGAAATGTTTTTTCGAATCAATTTTTGGTCGACTGTTAGCAAACGCGGCACCCATCTTGCACAGAGCTTTTCCATATGCAAATGTTGGTGCAAAATATGTTGCACACGTTCATATGACATCTTACAGGTCTCAGCTATCTCACGCACTTTCAATCTGCGGTCTCCCAGCACTATTTGATGAATTTTTTCGATCATATCTGGAGTTGTGACCTCAACGGGGCGTCCTGAGCGAGGCCCATCAGAGGTGCTCACACGACCCTTTTTAAACTCGGAAACCCACTGCTTAACGGTTGAATATGACGGGGAGGATGTCCCCAGTGTTGAGTCCATCTCTTTTTTAATTTCCTTCGGCGTTAACCCCTTCAAATAAAAGTATTTGATGACAGCACGATTTTCCTGCTTTTCCATTTTTACGAAAACCACAGAGGCGTCTTGTTCAGCGTGCTGTCAAACCTACACTAGCAAGGAGATCGGGCTGAAACTATAGCTACAAGCTATCCAAGGATGGTACTATAGAATGTCACCTCAAGGTAGGCCTAGTGGCGTCATCTCTTGGTTAGGCCGGAAACTTATCAATCCACCCTCGTACACCGTCATGTTTTCACGAAACCATGACGACTAAACTGACTGCCCCCCCACAATATCAGCAACGTCTGTCTCGCATTCGTGGGCGTAAACATTCCAGGGGTCAAGCTATTTCTGTCATAACACCAAAACAAGGTCCACTCTTTCGTATACAGTATATTTTTATAACATTCAAGAATATGTTGCGTAAAAAACTGTTGAATATTAAAGGAATGTATTTTGCATGCTGCCAATTGAAGTCTAAATTTTCTTGCTATTCTTCTTTTATTGTCATGTACCCTATTGTTGGCGGATAAACATAAAGGAAAAACATCACAAAAGAGTTCCGTTGCTCCGAGTTGAAATTTGTGCAAATAACTTTTTTTTTTAATAAAAGGGAAGTCGTACAAAGCTCGAGTGGACCGACTGAATTGCAAATGAAATCAGCTTAGGTTACGCTTTGATACGGCATGAATTTTAAGTTATCTTGACATCAAAGTGTACACGTACGACCATTGTCGATTTCCAATTTGTCAAAAGTTAAAAAACAAAGAACAATAACCTTTAATGAAAATTTCATGTGAAGAATGTAGGTGACTGAAATCAGTTCCAATAAATTTTTGCTCATATTCCTTTGTCCTTTCAGACTTTTTATGAATTGAAAATTGACTTAAAATTACATCTTCGTAAAACCTTATAATTGTCCTTTATTCATTGCAAGGCATGATAGTTCAAGTCAATTTCTTACTTTACGGTTAAACAGAGTCGTTTTAAACAACACAAAGAGATCCTACAGTGGGTGAAGTTTATTTTTTTATTCATCAATATCTATTTTGTCCCCTTCAAAGTAATCCCCACCAAATATTATGCACTTGTGCAAACGTTTTTTCCAATCCTTGAAGCACTTCAAAGAATCATTTTTTGTGATCTTGTTCAGCTCCCCGTCGATGCCGTCATTATCTCATCAATAGTAGCGTAACGTTGTTCTTTCACGGGCCGCTTCAGTTTCGGGAACAAGAAAAAGTCGCAGGGGGGAACATCTGGGGAATATGGTGGTTGCAGCATTATTAGTGTGTTGTTTTTTGCCAAAAATTCGCCCACAAGCAACGATATGTGAGGAGGGGCGTTATCATAGTGCAGAAGCCGATTTTTGTTCTTCCACAAATCCGAGTGTTTCTGGCGGATTGCTTCGCACAACTTGGGCATAACTTTCAAATAATATTCCTTATTAACCGTTCTAGAACTCACGATGCACCACGACCTTGTAATTGAAGAAAACTGTAAGCAAAACCTTCACATTCGACCTAACTTGGCGCGCTTCTTTTTTGACTCGTTTGGTCTGTCTTGACTCGTGCAGCAGCTTCCATTGAGGTAATTGAGCTTTGGTTTCCACGTCATAACCATAAAGCCTTTGTCACCAGTTATGACCCTCTGGAGCAAATTTCGGTCGTCGAAGACAGAATCCAACAGCTTCTTAGAAATGTTAATGCGATTCTGTTTTTGGTCGAAATCGAGCAATTTTGGTACCAATTTCGCGGCGACTCATCTCATGCCCGAATCAATGGTAAAATCGAATGGCAGGAGCCAATCGATATGTTTAAATTCTTAGTAACTTCTCTAACGGTGATTCGACGAGTGGCCACTTTTGTTGACGTGTTCGGGCGTCCCGCACGCTCTTCGTCATTCACATCTTCTAGGCCCTCTGAGAACATTTTGTACCACCGATAAACGTTGCTTCGGGCCAAGGTAGCTTCACCATATGCCACAGTTAACATTTGGAATGCGTCCGCGCACTTAATTTTGTTTTTCACACAAAATTTGATAGAGATTCTTTAATCCATTTTTTGGTATAGGTAAAAATCGAAGACGAACCAAAACACGTGCAAGCAAAGCAGCTGTCAAAAATTAACTGAACATTCAACATGACCGAACTTGTCGATATTAGTGAGAGACATGAGTACCAACATAAGCCCACAAGAAAATCGAATATACGTAACCCAATATGATTAAGAGATACACAGAAGCTACAGGAATAAAAATTGTTCCTGACGTCGACGCAAGTATATAATGACTCCTGGATCTAACTGAACAAAGTCAATAATAGCATAGGTACCTTGTATTTTTTCGTCGTTCCCCTTTTTTACAGTAACATTTGTTGCTATCTGAACAGCTGTCGGTATCACATTCACAGTAAGTAAGAGACATGTTGCCTTCCATAGGCTTCCAACTGCAATAACACTTATCATTTAACTTAGTCAAGTGACATCTCTTGCAGTTTCTATACGAAGGAACCCTGTGGTGTTTTTCTGATTGGTTTCGATTGCCTAAAAGAAAAATTAGAACTTGCTATACTTCGAAATAATTGCGTTTCATATACACAACCTTTAATAATATACACAACATATAATAATATGATTAAATTTTGTTTGTTTACTTACTTACCTAACGAACAATAGCATTTATCTGCCGATGCGCATGTGCATGTGTCACTATCGTAACTGCATTCAGAGCAGGAAACATAACCACTGGATGAGTTTCTATTCGGATTCGACCCTGTTCCCGTCGGATTGGATGGGATGCGACCTCTTGCCCTTTGCAAACTAAAGAAGTCGCTTTCTTCTGATGTACTAATCCTTTCCTTGGACTGTTGCCAACTGTGAACCGATCATTAGTAAATTACATTTTCTATTTCCTCTCCTTGGTAAAAATCAGAGCCAATACAGTACAATATTTATTCATATCATTATACCAGGTTAAAACTTAAAACTTTTAGGTGTTTCATTCCCACTAGCCAGTAATGCTGGTGGGCGGGCAGTCCCTCCGGACTACGCCGGAAGGCCCTCTTCAGCCTGCTTTCAGGAATCGTGGGAATGGGTGGGTGGTGGTTCGGGTGAGAAAGATGAGACGGACGAAATGAAGACGGAAGAGAATGAAAGATTATCTTTGGAATATTACTGCTTCGGCATTTGCTTAAGTGATCCAAGGAAACTACAGAAAAACTTGGACCAAGGCAGACGGACCCAGAATCGAACCGGCGTCCTCCCGAATGCTAAGCAATGGTCTAAACCGCTCGGTTATACCACGTTTCATCTCGCGTTGCTATAACTGCAGTACCTACCTACAGAAAGCCTCACCATGGTAGGAGAAACCGTTGGTGTTGGTGGTTCTATATTGATATAAATAATACCTTGTTAATTGGCTCTGATTTCTATCCATTAACAGGTTATATTTATTATCGTACCTTTTGAGTTCTGACATTCCAAGGTCTTTGTAGTTTCGAATTCCACCGTTACTATGCTTTTTTTTGTAACTTGGCCTCCTCATCACAGAAATGGAGTGTTCTTTGGGCCTGAATTGTCTTGTGTCGTAGGAAGACGTGGATATGCTGCTTTCTGGAATTTTTTCGTTCAACCTTTTCGACATCCTCAGTTTATTTGCAGCCTTCTGCATGTCCTTCTTCTTGAATTTGGTCTTCAACTTTGCCTTTATCTTCTTACTAAAGATGTGCTGAATACTTTTCAGCTTTGAACTCACAATACTGGCTTTCTTCTGTCTGCATAACAATAAATACCATTAATTAAAAGCATAATGACCACTAAAGCATTTGTTTGGACAAGTTATTTACGAACCTGTACAACGGGCTCTTTGTTCTGAACGATTTCTTCTTCTGTTTCTTCATGATGGCCTTTGATCTTTGGAATAGTTCATCTTTCGTGAGGGTGAGGGCTAGTTTTAGCAGAAACTCTTTGTAAATGGGTTTGAGATCATTAAAAGACATTCCTTCGGGATCTATTATGACTCCGAGAATTTCGTCGATCGAATGAAGCCCTTCTTGGAGCCGGAATTCGTTGAAGAGTTCGTGGAATCCTAAGGGCGATCCACCACTTGCTTGACCGTTGGCCCTTAAAATGTTTATCTATTATCTAATAAATCTGTGTTACGTTAAGGCGAATCCTTACCTATTTAGTTTTGATTTGTATTTCGTTAAACCGCCAGCGTTCAGAAAGCTTCCAGATCGAGGAATGGTGACCTTTGTGAGAATGTCACCTTGGTTATCACCCTCTGCGTTTTTTCGAAGGTTCTGGTTACGTGAAACAGATCTTGACATGTCATTATGTTGGGCGTTGTTTGAATGTTTGTTCGATGCATTCTCATCTCCACCTCCAACGGCAGTATTGACATAGGAATGTTTTTCAGTTTTCGCTGTATTGAATGAGTCATGGACTTCTTCGTAGGGCGTGATGGCATCAAGATCCTCAGGTTTGGGCAAAGGGACGGTTGGAGCCCTTCGTGTTTTTGAGCTTTTCTTAGCATAAAGGGAAGACTTGTTAGCAGTTAGTAAAGGTCGACTGTCATCAATCTAAGGAAGGAATGTAAATATCAAGTTAAGATATTGGTTCGTTTTTAACGTTTCAAGAATCAAATTTTCTTGACACTAAATGTATAAGATGTATCGTATCTTATAAATCATCGGGAAAGGACTAATATAGGGAATATAGGGATATAGGAGAGATAATCTTACGGAAGAGTGAAACTTGTTCGACGATCAAGCATTAAGAGCAGGAACTGTTGCTTATCAATGTCTACCGTCTAACTGATTTGAAGGTCAAGTTCAGGTTACCACAAGATGAATAAAATAATTCGAAGTGGTCTGTATTCTGTCGAAACTGTCAGACGCGGATCGCGATTTCGATCTTTTTGGATCTCATCAGCGCGTCGCAGG
>NW_020440736.1:1653265-1675205 GCF_000699045.2 Agrilus planipennis | reverse complement strand
ACACCTTCTCCATACACATCAGTCAATTTCTTTCTGGCTTGAACAGCATTTTTACCCTTTCTGTAGTAAAACAGTAAGATATGTCGAAAATGCTGCTTATCGCTCTCCATATTTAAAAGGGCAAGGGCACCAAACTACTGCGTAGAATTAATTGGAATTTTTCACACACAAGCCTTACTATATGAGCTCTCAAAGCATATAAAAATTATACGGCTTAAATGTGAAGTTGGGTGCAAGTGCAAAATAATACAATTAAATCCTCTGTCGGGAAAAAACGAAATGACTTTCCGAACACCCAATATTATCTATCTACTACAAAAGCAAATCACTCGTAAAGATAACACCCAACAACTTATTAGCGCCAGTGTTTCAAAAACCGCCGGGGTTCAAAACGCTCCTACGACCTTGGAGAACGCGCATGATGTCACTATGCTGTGACCACTACAGTTGATGAAAAGAAGTGGTCACTCTTCGCGTAATTTTTAACCATTGATTACACCCATTCCAGGCGAAGTAGCTGAACTCTATTTATTGCTGACTGTCTGATAAGAACTCCGATAGTTGCCATCACCCTTGTCAGTTCCATGACTGGAATCGGATTCGAACATGGAGTCGATCTTTTGTCTGTACACATTGAAAATATTACCAGTTTCGGAAATGTCCTCAAGCTGACGCTGATGTACTTCCAAGAGGCGAAAGCCTTTCCTGAAAGTTGCTGGGTTTTCGCCCATGATTTTTAACGGAATATGATAAAAAGATTGAGATGATGTTCGTGAAACGTCAAGGTTAGATATGACTATGATTGCAACAATTATTTCGTGGAATGGTGAAAACACTGTTTTGGTTATTCAGACTATTACTAAGACTGAAGACAATCGTCAAGTGGCTGATAAATACAAATCCCTGCAAAATTGTGAGGTTACGAAGTTCATCATAAGGTCGTCAGTCCTAAGACTGGTTAGACATGTACCTCCACTCTTTCCTATCCTGAGCTAAACTTCGCATTTCCCTAAAACTAGAACAACCCATGTCCTTAACTATTTGCGAACAGTAATCTAATCTAAGTCTACCTCTACTCCTCCCAACTCCTGTTTCTGCCTCTAGTATGTCTCTGACTAGACCTTCATGCCTGAGAAGGTGTCCTACCAACATGTCTCGCCTATTTTTTATTGACTTCCATACTTTGTTGCCCTATTCTTTCCAATACCTCTTCATTTTTAACCTTTTCTACCCACGTTATCCTCATCATCCGTCTATAACACCACATTTCGAAGTTACGACACCGAAAAATCATCCCAAGCTGTTTGAGAATTTAACAAATATCAAAGTCATTTTTAACGAAAAGTTATTAATCTTTATAATAAAAATCGTTTCACACTGTATTTAGTTACCATGAAGTTAACAGTGTCCTACAAATGAAGTATGCACATGAATATTTAACACATTCCAAAATCTGCATTCCTCTTCATTTGCATATATTTTGTTTTGCCTGCGTGATAAAGAGCAAGATACAAACAACAACGAATAGATAATACACGTAGCACTAATTAGAAACAAACCGAATGGTAATAAAAATTGTTTGCTCCCTTTCATTGTTTACTTACCATTACTTCGCATGACTACGGCAAATAAAGGGGCATGAGAATCTGGTTTCTGTGTCCCTTGTGCCTGGAACGTGGCAATTTCGGATGCGTTCAGTTGACAGAACAGTCCTTGTTTATCGAGATTGTCTGGGTCGGTTATTAAGGGCAGAAAGGCACACGTGGACGTGTTGGGTGGATCGGCATGGTGTAAAACAAATTTCACAGCCGACCACACTGCTATCGTCGGAAATGGATTCAGCTGCTCGATGTCTCCTGTGCAGAAAATCAGAATATCGTAAAATGATTTCACAATGTCCAACGTCAGTCCACTCCTATCTAAAAGTCGTTGTAATTCGTCAAGATTTTGAGATGGCTTAATCTCAAAGACTAACAAAAATAGTGTTTCGTCTTATTGAGAGTAGTTCTATGTAAAGTTGACGGTCAAAACAGCCAAGAGGACGGTTATCTTCGACGTGTTTGACTTTAGAATTCCCCCATTATATATCAAGCTTTTGAAACATATCTTAATACCATAAAGAAAATTGCCAAATCGCTAATATTGACTACTTGATTTGGAGAATTGGATATCTCGAAGTTTCAACGTATAAGATCAATTGAATGTCAAGAAAGATTCGGCCAAATTGATTAGTAGTGTCCTAAAAACGATGAGTTATCATTATCATGAGGTCGTTAGTCCTAAGACTGGTTGGACACGCACCTCCACGCTTTCCCATCTTGAGCTAATTTTTGCATTTCCCTAAAACATCCCACATCCCTAACTATTTTCAAACAGTAATCTAATCTAGGTGTACCTCTACCCCTCCTAACTCCTGTTTCTGCCTGTAATATTTTTCTGATTACACCTTCATGCCTAAGAAGGAGCCCTACCAATCTATCTCGCCTATTTCTTATTGACTTGCGTAGAGTCCTCTGTTCTCCTATTCTTTCTTATTCTTTCTAATACCATTTTATTTCTAACCTTCTCTATCCAAGGTATTCTCATCATTCGCCGGTGACANACTACAGAGACAGTTTATAGGTCATTTCTCTCACTATAGACACCTAAGTTCATGTTTAATTACTTTGTTAAACATTGCGTATAAATTTGTAATTAATCGATTTCTTATAAGCATTGCGTAACAGTTCTTATCTTGTAAATCGCGAATACGTGAACGTATATGGACCATAATGGTATTAATTAATAGAAATTAATTTCGCTAGTCGGTGGAGGTTATTTCATATGCAGAGGCCGTGGTACATTATTCAAATAAGTGTGACTGGATATTTAATAAACCCACACGCACAAGATATAACGCTCATGGCAACAAGTGAATGTTAACTAGAAAGAGGGGTCGTGAAATGAGGTCGACCCTTCATTAGAAAATCATTTTCGCGTAATGTTGACATACAAAACGGCTCCACAATAGTTGGTGTCTGGAATGCTTCGTCAAAATAAATGGAAGTAGAAATGTATTTTAGGGTCTTTCTTTATCTTAGGGTAGGGTAAGTTCGTTTCATGCGAGTTGCTATGTAACGAAATCATGCAACACATTTTCCCCGCTGTCTGTCCTTATGTATGCTTAGATATTTAAAACTACGCAACGAATTTTAATGCGGTTTTTTAGTAGATAGAGTAATTCAAGAGGAAGGTTTATATGTATAACACATGCATAATATAGTAGAGAAACACTGATAATTTTAGAGGTTTCTAATGTGATATCGTAAATAAACACATTTTTTGCGATTACATTGCAAACGCTGCTTGAACTCTACTAGATAGATCAAAATAATATACTACAGTATTGTACATCTTAAAAAGGTTTTTCATAAAAATCCGCGATGGTATATGTCCATCTCTTAGGGATAACCCACAGTAACCATTTTTTATCCTTTACTTTTTACGAGAAACAATGGCTTATTAGTACATTTAGTATCAGCATTGTGAAGCATAATGTACAAATAAAACCATTAAACCAATTCCCAGTATGTTTGTGTGTTTGATGAAGTTTCACTTCAGAAGCGTGTTGTATAATTACACGTTGTATTCTTTTTTAATGTAACTAGTTCTTCTCCTCTATCAGTCACTTTGAGCTCGAAACTGTTAGTACCATTGCTTCGAGTGGTCCAAATTCACTTTTGTGAACAATTTGTTTGATAACTTTCTTTGTGTTAAAAAATTCTGAAAAATTCAAAGGAATTGTTTGTAAATAGGTATGCAACAAATCGTACACTTCAGCATAAGAAATTGCTGATACTAACTTTCAACTACGTAATGCTGCTATGCTCTGTGCTGACAGAACTCATAATTTTTTTTATATATAATATTCATACGTGGCGGTAGGTCTTATTCAAAAATAAATATCAAATTTACAATACTAATAATTAACCCTAGAATTGTATTTTAAATGTTTATTTATTTTCTTGAAATGAAACCATAACACTCAATAGGGTCAAGTAAGGTTCCTATAGCACTAGAAAAATTTCTGTTCGAGGATTTCACAAGATATTTGAATTTTATTGGAACCATCGATCTTCATGAGATTTCACGTGGACTACATTAGATTTCATGTAGAATTTTTAAACTGAAATGATTTTAGAACCTGAACTGACACATTGAGAGTTTTTAATAATTTATTTCTTAATTTTGTGCCTACGTATATAGTATCTTGGACATACAACAAGTCTATCATAGACATTTTGAAGAAAAATTTTCTTCTTCGTATTAGTTAGTCAGTCCGTTACATCTAACTCTAATTTTGCTCGGGCTTCATACAGATTTCAACTAGTTTCATTGGACTTCATGCTTTGATGGATTTCATCCGAATTGTACTGGATTCAATCGATTTGTATTGGATTTCGTCCTGATTGGGTTTCATGCGGATAGGTAAAAAATGTAGATTTTAGTAAATTGGAGGTGGTTTTCAGGAGGTGGATTTGATAGTAGATGTTCCATGGATTTCATTAGTGGTTACCCAGTCCAGTTGGCAGATAAGGCACAAAACGGAAGATTAATCTGTATGGGAGATTGGCTAATATTTGAGCTATGAATGTGGTGTTATATCAATCTTTTAGAAATTCTTAGAAGATTGAATCTATTAATGCTGATTGAAAAAATCAGCTAAAAATATTAAAAAAAATAGGTTAGGTTAAGTTAGGGTAGGGTTACGTTACCTTGGCTTCTTTGGGAGTCTTTGATTAATTACCTGTTAGGTGCATGAAATTAAAAAGACTGCTGATTACTGATGAATTACTCAAAATTTTGCAAACCGTTAAGATAAGAATGAATCTACCACCTATCCTTTTTATATAGTAAAGGGATATTTATCGATAAAGTCAGGTATCGCTAACGGCTGTTATATAGGTATCATAACCCATACGGTTTCATAGTTTATCATAATATGAAAATGATAGCTTACGTCAACAGGTTGTTCACGATCGCTGCTGGCGCTTGCTACAGACGACGTTGCCGTGCTTCTTTTCTTCCTAGGCGGCCTGACTGGCGTCGCGACGTCGCCATTCCAATCTAGAACGCTCGAGGTCGTTGAAATGCAACTGATTCCTTCGCGCGTGGTCTTCGGTTTGCGTCCCTGTCTCGCCTTGCTCATGTGTGCCATTAAAGACTTGTACAGGGTGGCAGCAATCACTATTGCGTCCTCAGACGTCTGGCATGCGAAACCATGGCACTCTAGACGACGTTTCTGCTGAACCTGGGACGGTACGTTCAACTGTGCACTGCCAAATGCTATAATTTTGTACATCTATATTAAATTATTAGAAAAATAACGAACAATGATATTGGAAGAAGGTACTTTGTTTTTCAGTCAGATAAAGTATTGAAACAAACATATTCGGAAAATTTTAAAATAACCGTATATTCTTCATGTCAGTTTCGAAGTACAAACAGTCGCCATGAGGTAGGTAATGATGTGCAAAATTGGACTTGGCCTTGTCTTTTTCCAAGACTAACACTTTCTTTATACTAGCAAGAGTAAGATCAAGACTAAAGGAACAAGACTAAGACTAGAACCAAGACTGAATATGCAAGACTAAACGAAAAATTATTAAGTACTTTCGTTGGATTTATGAGTCAAAACTATTTGAAGCAACTTTTATGTAGGTATTCTTTTCTTGGAACTAAAAACCTTTAGTATTTGAAATTTTCAGTATAGTTAACTGCATTATAATCATCATCTTCATCATGAGGTCGTCAGACCTAACTGATTGAACACGCACCTCCACTGCTTCCTAATCTTCGCATTTCCCTAAAACTAGAACAAGCCACATCCATAACTATTTGCGAACAGTAATCAAATCGGGGTCTATCTCTACTATCCTTGACTTCTGTTTCTGCCCCTTATATGACCCTGACTAGATCTTCAAGCCTGAAAAGGTGTCCTAACAACCTGTCTCGTCTATTTCTCATTGACTTATATAGAGTTCTCTGTTCTCCTATTTTTTCTAATACCTCTTTATTTCTAACCTTCTCCATCCACGGTATCTTCATCATTCGCTTAAAAGTCCTTATAATCATCATCATAAGGTCGTCAGTCCTAAGAAGATTCACGTACCTCCACTCTTTCCTACCCTCAGTTAATTTTCGCATTTCCGTAAAAGTAGAACATCCCACATCCTTAACTATTTGCGAGCAGTAATCCAATCTAGGTCTACTTCAATCTTCTTAATTCCTGTTTTTGTCTCTAATATGTCTCTGACTAGCCCTTCATGCCTGAGACGATGTCCTACCAACCTATCTCACCTATTTCTTATTAAATTCCATAGAGTCCTCTGTTCACCTATTCTTCCTAATATCTAACCTTCTCTATCCACGGTATCCTCATCATATCTCTGACAACTATCGTCACTATTTTCTTGAAATGTCATGACAAGCTCGCATGTTTGACAGAAAATTTCAGCATTTAAGATAATTATTGTGTCGGTAAGTATTAGAATAAATGGGCAACACCAAAACCAAGACTAATAACGAGACTATATCAGAAAAACTAAGACAGAGACAATATCAGTAAGACCAAGATCAAGTCTAAAAGTATTTGAGCAAGACCAAGACTGAATAAGCAAACTTCTGGCAAACAGATGAACGTACAATGTTACCACGAAGGTAGGGTTTCGCTGGATCCATTGGACACGGAAGCACAATAAATTTTGTGGTCATAATCTCTAGGTAGTACGCCAAAGAAAGAAATAAAAATAATTACTTCTAAGTACTGTATCTTAACCATAAAAGGTGTGTCCACCTAATCGATTCTAAATGGATTACCTTTTTCATTTACTTTTACGAGTGCAGAAAGGATTAAGTGAAGGAAATCTTAATAACATTGTGAGCGAGCAAATATTGACTCGCCTAACGCCTTGGCAAGCTGTAAGCTACTTGGAGGCATTTAATTACTAAAAAGGCGTAAAACCATTTGTGCTCATATTACAGTACACCTTTCCTCTTTATTTGAAGTGTTTGTTTGACATTTAAACACCGAAAGAAGAAGAGAAAAACTTGGCCGGTATCAAAATTACCTACTTTTGGTAGATACCAAATCGTATATCCAATATCAAGAGCAAATGCCTAATGAATATTCATGATTTTATCCAAAATAACATGCATTATGGGTTTATCAAAAACCTACAGGCCTGACGCTGGAAGCTGGCGGAAATTTTAAAATGGCGTGGATGCGCGGTGGCAAAACTAGGCAGTTTTAGGTATCAAGATTGCAGCCCTCTTTCTTCAGTATTTCTATCAGGGGCGTAGATTAAATCTTTAAAAGCAGGGATTAGTGAGCAAGTAATAGACATACAAACAGAAGAACTAATTGTTGATGTTGGTGACAGTGATAGAGATTCCCATGATAAGAGTGAATGTGAAAACTAACTGTAAAACAAAAGCAATAGGTTTATTTTTCTTTTTGGTAAGTTATGTTTCTACATTACTTTCTATTACGCTACTGTCCTATCTGTATTAATACTATAATTTATGCTTACTGAAAGCTTATTTGTGTATCTGTTCCATGTGACTTACCCAAATAAGTCATAAATGGGCAAGTACCTGCGCAACCGCTCGCCAGCTTCCTTCGTCCGACCTGTAGATCACCAATCATCGTAGCACATGGCACTAACCACACGACTAAAATCGGACGATACTAGTTTATAATATAGGGTTGTTCGGAAAGTCATTTCGTTTTTTTTTTGTGGAAATGAAAGACAGTTTTCGTATAATAAACAAATACTTTATTAAATTATATATTGACCGTTCTGGTCCAACACCTTTTGCCATCTTTCTGGTAGTAGCATAATTCCACGCTCATAAAATTTTTGGTCTTTGCTGGCAAAAAACTGATCGAGGAGGTTTTTGACCTCCTCATTTGAGGTGAAGGTTTTACCGTCTAAAAAATTTTGGAGTGACCGGAACAAATAATAATCCGATGGTGCCAGGTCTGGAGAATATGGTGGGTGTAGCATTGTATCCCATTCAAGCTGTAAAAGCTTTTGGCGAGTGACCAAACTTGTGTGAGGTCTCGCGTTGTCTTGGTGAAACACTACACCTTTCCTGTTGATTAGTTCTGACCTTTTCTGTTGAAGTGCATCATTCAGTTTGTCCAGCTGATGACAGTAGACTTCCGAATTAATCGTTGTGTTATCCGGTAAAAGCTAAAAAAAAACGATTCCTTTAAAATCCCACCAAACAGACAGCATCACCTTTTTTTGGTGAATATCGGCTTTGGAAATGGTTTGAGCCGGTTCATCTTTTTTGCTCCATGACCTCTTGCGTTTGACGTTGTTGTATACAACCCATTTTTCGTCCCCAGTGATGATGCGCTTCAAAAACGGATCATTTTCGTGACGTTTGAGAAGCGAATCGCAGACGTCAATGCGGCGACACAGATTTCTCTCTGTGAGAACATGGGGAACCCATACATCGAGCTTCGAGGATAATCCCAGGCCTTTCAAGTGGTCATAAACTGTTGAATTTGATAAATTTAACCTCAATCCGATCTCACGTGTTGTTATTCGCCGGTTCACATCAACTAATGCCTTTATCGCGTCTTTATCAGCTTCAACCGGCCTTCCCGAACGTGGTGCATCTTCGACATCAAAATTGCCGGATCGAAATTTAGCGAACCAGTTCTGGCACTGGCGTACTGTCAACACACCTTCTCCATACACATCAGTCAATTTCTTTCTGGCTTGAACAGCATTTTTACCCTTTCTGTAGTAAAACAGTAAGATATGTCGAAAATGCTGCTTATCGCTCTCCATATTTAAAAGGGCACCAACCAAAAACTACTGCGTAGAATTAATTGGAATTTTTCACACACAAGCCTTACTATATGAGCTCTCAAAGCATATAAAAATTATACGGCTTAAATGTGAAGTTGGGTGCAAAAGAATACAATTAAATCCTCTGTCGGGAAAAAACGAAATGACTTTCCGAACACCCAATATTATCTATCTACTACAAAAGCAAATCACTCGTAAAGATAACACCCAACAACTTATTAGCGCCAGTGTTTCAAAAACCGCCGGGGTTCAAAACGCTCCTACGACCTTGGAGAACGCGCATGATGTCACTATGCTGTGACCACTACAGTTGATGAAAAGAAGTGGTCACTCTTCGCGTAATTTTTAACCATTGATTACACCCATTCCAGGCGAAGTAGCTGAACTCTATTTATTGCTGACTGTCTGATAAGAACTCCGATAGTTGCCATCACCCTTGTCAGTTCCATGACTGGAATCGGATTCGAACATGGAGTCGATCTTTTGTCTGTACACATTGAAAATATTACCAGTTTCGGAAATGTCCTCAAGCTGACGCTGATGTACTTCCAAGAGGCGAAAGCCTTTCCTGAAAGTTGCTGGGTTTTCGCCCATGATTTTTAACGGAATATGATAAAAAGATTGAGATGATGTTCGTGAAACGTCAAGGTTAGATATGACTATGATTGCAACAATTATTTCGTGGAATGGTGAAAACACTGTTTTGGTTATTCAGACTATTACTAAGACTGAAGACAATCGTCAAGTGGCTGATAAATACAAATCCCTGCAAAATTGTGAGGTTACGAAGTTCATCATAAGGTCGTCAGTCCTAAGACTGGTTAGACATGTACCTCCACTCTTTCCTATCCTGAGCTAAACTTCGCATTTCCCTAAAACTAGAACAACCCATGTCCTTAACTATTTGCGAACAGTAATCTAATCTAAGTCTACCTCTACTCCTCCCAACTCCTGTTTCTGCCTCTAGTATGTCTCTGACTAGACCTTCATGCCTGAGAAGGTGTCCTACCAACATGTCTCGCCTATTTTTTATTGACTTCCATACTTTGTTGCCCTATTCTTTCCAATACCTCTTCATTTTTAACCTTTTCTACCCACGTTATCCTCATCATCCGTCTATAACACCACATTTCGAAGTTACGACACCGAAAAATCATCCCAAGCTGTTTGAGAATTTAACAAATATCAAAGTCATTTTTAACGAAAAGTTATTAATCTTTATAATAAAAATCGTTTCACACTGTATTTAGTTACCATGAAGTTAACAGTGTCCTACAAATGAAGTATGCACATGAATATTTAACACATTCCAAAATCTGCATTCCTCTTCATTTGCATATATTTTGTTTTGCCTGCGTGATAAAGAGCAAGATACAAACAACAACGAGTAGATAATACACGTAGCACTAATTAGAAACAAACCGAATGGTAATAAAAATTGTTTGCTCCCTTTCATTGTTTACTTACCATTACTTCGCATGACTACGGCAAATAAAGGGGCATGAGAATCTGGTTTCTGTGTCCCTTGTGCCTGGAACGTGGCAATTTCGGATGCGTTCAGTTGACAGAACAGTCCTTGTTTATCGAGATTGTCTGGGTCGGTTATTAAGGGCAGAAAGGCACACGTGGACGTGTTGGGTGGATCGGCATGGTGTAAAACAAATTTCACAGCCGACCACACTGCTATCGTCGGAAATGGATTCAGCTGCTCGATGTCTCCTGTGCAGAAAATCAGAATATCGTAAAATGATTTCACAATGTCCAACGTCAGTCCACTCCTATCTAAAAGTCGTTGTAATTCGTCAAGATTTTGAGATGGCTTAATCTCAAAGACTAACAAAAATAGTGTTTCGTCTTATTGAGAGTAGTTCTATGTAAAGTTGACGGTCAAAACAGCCAAGAGGACGGTTATCTTCGACGTGTTTGACTTTAGAATTCCCCCATTATATATCAAGCTTTTGAAACATATCTTAATACCATAAAGAAAATTGCCAAATCGCTAATATTGACTACTTGATTTGGAGAATTGGATATCTCGAAGTTTCAACGTATAAGATCAATTGAATGTCAAGAAAGATTCGGCCAAATTGATTAGTAGTGTCCTAAAAACGATGAGTTATCATTATCATGAGGTCGTTAGTCCTAAGACTGGTTGGACACGCACCTCCACGCTTTCCCATCTTGAGCTAATTTTTGCATTTCCCTAAAACATCCCACATCCCTAACTATTTTCAAACAGTAATCTAATCTAGGTGTACCTCTACCCCTCCTAACTCCTGTTTCTGCCTGTAATATTTTTCTGATTACACCTTCATGCCTAAGAAGGAGCCCTACCAATCTATCTCGCCTATTTCTTATTGACTTGCGTAGAGTCCTCTGTTCTCCTATTCTTTCTTATTCTTTCTAATACCTTTTTATTTCTAACCTTCTCTATCCAAGGTATTCTCATCATTCGCCGGTGACACCACATTTCGAACGCTTCTAACCTTTTCTTTTCCGTCGCGTCCACCGTCAATGTTTCGCACCCGTACAACGCCGCGCTCCAAACAATCTTTTCCAATTTTTAAATTAATCGTTCGCGAGCACAGAAGAGACTTCTTTTTATTAAAGGCGACTTGACTCTATGCTAATCTCTGCTTTATATCACTACTACTCCTTCCGTCCTGACCTATCCTGGATACCGAAAGTCGATGACTTCTGATTATTCGTCTCCTATCTTTATATTCACTCTTTTCCTACTTTTTCTACTCTTCTATACCAGTATTGTTGTTTTACCTTTATTTATATAATACTGTATTGTCAATACCGCTTCCATTTTATTGATATCTCTAACTCCTCCGCTTTGCTAGAATCTGATACTCCTTCTCTGTACAGTTCTAGTTAAG
The DNA here is from genome assembly GCF_000699045.2 of Agrilus planipennis. NCBI lineage: Eukaryota > Metazoa > Arthropoda > Insecta > Coleoptera > Buprestidae > Agrilus > Agrilus planipennis. Next base: position 1,663,453 of record NW_020440736.1, on the reverse strand, counting down.
ATTTTTAACGCATGAGAAGTTAAAGTAATTATTCTAAATGTCTCGTACCTATCCGCGCCACTCATTTTAGGCAATAACGAGTGCTCATAAAAAATACAGAATTTCTGGGATTCTGTATTTAAAAGAGAAGAGACATACAGGGTTACGGTTTTGGAACTACTTTTCGAAGACCAACTCAAAATTTTGCCCCAGTATTGCCTAGTACAATATTTCGGGTTATCCTAACCTCAAAATCAAACAGGTCGATATTTCAAAATCTCAGGAAAGTGAGATCGGGTTCAAACCCAGCGTTTGAAATTACGTTAAAAATCATATCACTAGCCATTTTTTATTGATTCTCCGGTTGTACCTAAATATACAATCGTTCACATCTTATTAGTTTTCATAATATTTTAGTTGTTTAAGGGTTTAGGTACGTATTGTCTTTTGCTGTACGTTAAACTCATTTTAGTGTCTCTTTAAAAATTATTTCTATTAATGGTTTAGAATATCATCCCAAGTTTTTGACACTAGTTATGCCTATCATGCTTATGTGCAAGTTAAAAATGACCAACGTTCAGTTTAGTAAACGTTTAAACTGCTTGTTTCATCAATTTACCTTTATCAGATCTGTACTGAACCTTCAAACCCATTGCCGATATCTCGAGCCTCTCGCTCAACGGCTTCTGCTCCAGTCTTCTCGGACTTTTATCATTTTTGTATTGGAAATACAATTTTTTGAGAGGTTCCTGAAGACCAGCTAAATTTGTCACCTTGTCCACCAACTCCACCGATCCCAGATAATCTACCGAAAACCCATGCACTCCCACCCCCAACTCACTCCCACCCGGTGCTAGTCCTTCATCGTTAGCAACTTCCACAAACATTTTTTCGATTCGCGCCTGAACACTATTTTTCGACGAACTCCGGTAGTTGCCATCACTTTTATCAGCTCCATGACTGGAATCAGATTCGAACATGGAATCGATCTTTTGTTTGTACACGCTGTAAATGCTACCAGTTTCGGAATTGTCCTGAAGCTGACGTTGATGGGCTTCCATGAGACGGAAGCCTTTCTTGGAGGGTGCTGGGGGATCGCCCATGATTTTTGACGGCATTGGATAATAGGATTGAGATGATGTTCGTGATACGTCAAGGTTACATATGACCATGATCACTATAACTATTTCGTGGAAGGGTAAAACCCCTGTTTTAATTATTCTGATCGAATAGCAGACGTCACCGTTGCGTAGGATTAGACTTGAAGCAGCCTGATGATGCCAGGGCAGTTACCATGACTGATGATTTTAATGCACTTGTTCATTGAAAAGGATAAGCCTGCAAAGAGAAACAAACAGTATTGTACATTTGAAGGTACGATGTTAGGAGTATAAAAGTGTAAATGGGACAGTAATTTGATATTTAGTGATTCATAAAATTAACTAATTTAAGAACATGTATTTCTACAACCGAAATCCTTGTTAGATTGAACTGATAGGTTCATCCACGCAATACCACTAAAGATGTTATTTAAACCACGACTTTTCAATGCCCATGATTTTTGACGGCATAGGGTAATAGGATTGAGATGATGTTCGCGAAAGTCAAGGTTACATATGTCGATGATTACGACAACTATTGCGTGGAAAGGTGAAAACCCTGTTTTGGTTATTCACACTATTACTAAGACTGAAGACAATCGTCAAGTGGCTGATAAATACAAATCCCTGCAAAATTGTGAGGTTACGAAGTTCATCATAAGGTCGTCAGTCCTAAGACATGTACCTCCACTCTTTCCTATCCTGAGGTAAACTTCGCATTTCCCTAAAACTAGNACCAACCAAAAACTACTGCGTAGAATTAATTGGAATTTTTCACACACAAGCCTTACTATATGAGCTCTCAAAGCATATAAAAATTATACGGCTTAAATGTGAAGTTGGGTGCAAGTGCAAAATAATACAATTAAATCCTCTGTCGGGAAAAAACGAAATGACTTTCCGAACACCCAATATTATCTATCTACTACAAAAGCAAATCACTCGTAAAGATAACACCCAACAACTTATTAGCGCCAGTGTTTCAAAAACCGCCGGGGTTCAAAACGCTCCTACGACCTTGGAGAACGCGCATGATGTCACTATGCTGTGACCACTACAGTTGATGAAAAGAAGTGGTCACTCTTCGCGTAATTTTTAACCATTGATTACACCCATTCCAGGCGAAGTAGCTGAACTCTATTTATTGCTGACTGTCTGATAAGAACTCCGATAGTTGCCATCACCCTTGTCAGTTCCATGACTGGAATCGGATTCGAACATGGAGTCGATCTTTTGTCTGTACACATTGAAAATATTACCAGTTTCGGAAATGTCCTCAAGCTGACGCTGATGTACTTCCAAGAGGCGAAAGCCTTTCCTGAAAGTTGCTGGGTTTTCGCCCATGATTTTTAACGGAATATGATAAAAAGATTGAGATGATGTTCGTGAAACGTCAAGGTTAGATATGACTATGATTGCAACAATTATTTCGTGGAATGGTGAAAACACTGTTTTGGTTATTCAGACTATTACTAAGACTGAAGACAATCGTCAAGTGGCTGATAAATACAAATCCCTGCAAAATTGTGAGGTTACGAAGTTCATCATAAGGTCGTCAGTCCTAAGACATGTACCTCCACTCTTTCCTATCCTGAGGTAAACTTCGCATTTCCCTAAAACTAGAACAGCCCACATCTTTAACTATTTGCGAACGGTAATCTAATCTAGGTCTACCTCTACCCCTCCTAACTCCTGTTTCTGCCTCTAATATGTCTCTGACTAAACCTTCATGCCTGAGAAGGTGTCCTACCAACCTATCTCGCCTATTTTTTATTGTCTTCCATAAAGTCCTCTGTTCTCCTATTCTTTTCAATACCTGTTCATTTCTAACCTTTTCTACCCACGTTATCCTCATCATCCGCCTATAACACCACATTTCGAAGTTACGATACTGAAAAATCATACCAAGCTGTTTGCGAATTTAACAAGTATCAAAGTCATTTTTAACGAAAAGTTATTAATCTTTATAATAAAAATCATTTCACACTGTATTTGGTTATCATGAAGTTAACAGTGTCCTAAAAATGAAGTAAGCACATGAATATTTAACATATTCCAAAATCTGCATTCCTCTTAAACCACGACTTTTCAACCCAAATCAATTCTACCATTAGGTAATTATTGCTATTTAAGCCGGTTCAATTCCCTGTTCAATTACTTTTTTATTTAGTTTTTCACCTCTACCCCTTGCGACTTATGAAAAATCCCTCTTTATTGTGCTCTTCAAATATTCGAAGACTATTTTCCCCATATTTCAGATGTTTAGGTTCTTCAATTTACGTTGTGCATTGTATATGAGTCAGTAAGTCACTTTAATCCCTTTACGGATTGAAAATCAAAAGACCCTTCGATAGTGTACCCTTTGAATGTTATTTTCAAGTATTAAACTTTTAGACCCAGTGAAGTAGGCTGTGTGTAATTTCAAATAATCTTCCCTTCGTGCATCCCTAAGGACTCTAGGAATGTTCTCTCCAAATTTCAAGTCTCAAGGTCCAAATTATATTCGATTATTTTCGATTTAATGAATTTTTAACAGCATTAAAATTAAAAAGATTATTACAAATCAACAAAATTATAGAGGTCCTTAATGTTAAATTAAATAAATAAATTCTGGTTTTGAATTTTTTTCATGTTAAATGAGAAGCCTTTGAAATGTAGTGTTATAGACGAATGATGAGGATAACGTGGGTAGAAAAGGTTAGAAATGAAGAGGTATTAGAAAGGACAGGAGAACAGAGGATTCTACGGAAGTCAATAAAAAATAAACAAAATAGGTTGGTAGGTTACTCAGGCATGAAGGTCTAGTCAGAGACATATTAGAGGCAGAAGCAGGAGTTAGGAGGGGTAAAGGTAGACCTAAGTTAAATTACTGTTCGCAAATAGTTAAGGATGTGGGTTGTTCTAGTTTTAGGGAAATGCGAAGTTTAGCTCAGGACAGGAAAGAGTGGAGGCACGTGTCCAACCAGTCTTGGGACTGATGACCTTATAATGATGATAAATGAAAGCTATCTCTCGATGTAAAGAAAGCTTCCTCAGTTCAGCAGCTACCCGACTTTCTAACGTTAGGTGGCGCTTACTGTGTCATTCCCTTGCTGTAGATATAATTTTATGTTAATCTTTTGTAATTATATTTTATGCACCCTGTAATTATTATAAATACCTACTTTTTGCTGTATGATCTGCAGAAGATTACCCTAAATGTCCTCTCAGTTACGGAAAGCAGAGCCTATGCTCAAGCAACCTCATCTGATTCAATTAATTGTAATATTCCTAAGACCCTTAAAGCGTCTATATTGTGAGAAGCTCCAGATGTTGTTTCGATTTTAATTAGGCAGATTAAAGCTAATCTCATAATATTCATTTCCACTCGAACGAGACAGTTCCTATACATATGTATGTATAATACGCTCAATTTTTCATCGTTAATCACAATCGTAGGACTGGACAATGAAAGAACAGGATAATAAGTAAAATTTTAAGTGTTGGTTTTAATATTTGCAGCCCTTATGATGTCTAGATTGAAAATTATTAGCGATATATTGTTAATAAGAACTGTAGAGCCACAAGACGTTTTGTAGAACTTGCTCTATTTTTTATGAAGGTAGATGTCAAGGACTTAAAATTTCGTCTTATAATTTTAAGAAAAAGCTGGACTATATTTCTGGACCAAGTACAGATTTTAGTTTGTATGGTAATAAATACATAAAAGTTTTGAGTCGCAAATTTAATTTTTAAAGTATATAATTAAATAATTAATGTCTTTGTAGGACGATTTTTGAAGTGAAACTTCTTTACTTAAGGTAGGGTAAGTTCGTTTCATGCGAGTTGCTATGTAACGAAATCATGCAACGGATGTCCCCCCTCTACTCGGTCACGTAGTCGAGTTCGTAGTGGGGATCGCTTGAGCCGTGAGCGCGCTTCAATGCAACGTTCGTTACAGGCAACTCCGGCATGTAAAGTGTAAAATTTAAATTCATAATGTACAGATAATACCATTAAACCAATTCCTTAACCCCTACCACGGTATGTTTGTGTGTTTGAAGTAGTTTCACTTCAGTAGCGTGTTGTATAATTACACGTTGTATTTTTTAAAATACCTGTAATATCTAAAGAGAATTTCTGGAAAATATTCCCGCCAAAAAGAACTGAATTTTCATACAGAATCGAAGAAAAAAGCTATTGGAGGTTATGCTCGAAGAAGGGGTCCTTCATAAAATACGTTCGCAATGGGTACGGGGTCTAAGGAAATGTGATGTTTGCAGTCTATCAATTTTATTTTATTATTTTTCTTAACTTGGCAGCTAAAAGTCATTCTCATTGTAATTTTGATTCATAAGTAATCGTTTGTAGAGAGAGAAACTAGCTTTTGTGATATAATATTTGTTAAACGGGTCACTGAAAGAATGACTTAGCGTGACGAAGAAGGGAAGGAAGTGGTCCAAAAAGTTGAAATTCTGAACAATGTATTTTATGAATGACTTCGAAGGGAAAATTTTTTTCAGACTGTTATCAAAACATTATAACCAAAGCAGTATTTTTACTAGGTTTACTTATAATTCTTTTTTTATTTCCGACCGCTTCTACCGCCGAAATGTTTCACTTTTGCTGGATAAAATTATCTGAATGTCAAGAATACTATAGAGTGTATGTCAACTTCCTCCTGTGAACGGATTATATATGTATTTGTATGGATATGATAGTGGAAAATAAGATCATCATCTCGATTTTTATTTGTTATGACTGTGTGTGTAATAAAAAACGAGTAGGATGTTTGTTTCTAGAGTGTATTTGGTTTAGATTTGGAAAATACGAATCTTTGGACACAAGATATACCCAAAGAAAAATAAACTTACGGCATACATTCGAGTGTGAGATTATATTTCTGACAAGAGACGGGGATACCTTTTCTTTATTCTACTAAATCAACATGAAGTAAATAGAACTTCTTTTTTCCCATGTGGCAGCCTTTTTATTTAAACGTGCAGGAAAAAACGTATAAAATCAGAATATTTTAACCTGAAAATATACTTCGAGGGTACAAATTAATTCAAATCCCTTCAAAGCATTTCGAAGCTGTAATAATAATAATAATATAATAGTAACACCTTACATTTTTATTTCAACGGTTTATGAAAATGTTATAGAAGACATGAATGTATTTACAGTATATTGACTTTTATCTTTAAATAACAATTATAAAAGTAAAATAATAACAGTCAAATAGGTAAATCCTATTGGCATATCATTCATTTGTACATTGTTCTCATTATTTTTTAAATAATATAAATAAGCCTATCATTTTCAAAGGCGTTACCATGCACTTGAAAATGTTTGTTCGGCTTGTAGGACCAATTCCGCTGCACGGTCCGGCTCGAAGGACCAATCATGTATTAAAATTTGAACCTCTGGATCGCTTCTATGTCAAACGACACCAGTATTTCAGTAGACTAACTGATTTAATTTGTTCTCTTAACCAATTAGTCAATTCATAAAATCAGAAGAACGGAAAGAATATTACAGTCTCAGAGCTACAATCTTTCCTTTATTGCCTATTACACTAAAATTCGAATTCGTTCCACATTATTTAGAACACCAAACTTCAATAATCTGATATTATACAAAGCATCAAATTTTGGATTCTCCTCTTCTGAAAGTAATAGATAGATAGAAATAAATGGAATGTAAGGAATGTCGTAAAGTCATGTAAACAAATTCGTTGACAAATCTTACTATTTTAATGAAGTTACTACATTAAAATTGTTCTGAATAGTTGAAAACCACCGAAAGTGTTTTCATATCATTCTTGACCCAGTTTTTAGAATTCAATGAGTTTCGAATAATTGTTTTATACACACTTACATGGAATACTGACTAATTACTCAAACAGAATACAATGATTTTAATATGACTCAAAAGTTTTAATGAAAATTGTTTGCTATGATTATAGTGACTAGTGAATTGTACCTAACCTTGAATCTATCTGATTTTTTAGACGAAGGCTGCCAATGCTTAAGTTGTCAACTTTGAATCTACTTCGTGAAGACATCCAGAATCAAATTATAAGGCAGTGGGAGAAAAAGGTAAGCAATAATATCCACCAGTATAGAAAGACAGTACCACTGTAGGGATAGATATACAGGGGCAAAAGATTAGTATGCTTAGATTTGAAGGTGATATAGCAGTATTAGCATCTAGTAAGGAGGAATTAGAGATAGCTTTAAGTAAAATGGAAGCGATACTGACAGATCAGTACTGTATGAAAATAAATAAAAGTAAAACAAAAATACTGGTATGCAAAGGAAGAAGAAGCAGGGAAAGAGCGAATATAAAGATAGGAGACAAAAAATCAGAAAAAGTGGCTGATTTAGGTACCTAGGAAGTCAAATAAGTCAGGAAGGAAGGAGTAGTAGGGATATAAAGCAGATAAAGAAGAAGTCACTTATATGCTCGTGAAAGGTTAATTTAGAAATTCGGAAAGGGTTGTTAACGATGTATGTTTGGAGCGCGGCGCTGTACTGGGAGGTAACATGGATAGTTGTTGCAGCGAAAATGTGGTGTTGCAGGCGAATGATGAGGATACCGTAGATAAAGAAAGTTAGAAATAGGCGAGATAGGTTAGTAGGACAACTTCTCAGGCATGAAGGTCTAGTAAGACACATATTATCCGCAGATAATGTAGGTTGTTCTAGTTTTAGGGAAATGCGAAGATTAGCTCAAGTTAGGAAAGAGTGGAGGTGCGTATCCAAACAGTCTTAGGACGGCCGACCTTATTATGATGATTACATATATTTCTTTCCTTTCACCTTCCGTTTCTCAATTTTTTATTATCTAATACCATATCCTTAAATGCATTATCCTTCTCCTTATCATACCTATTGTTCATGCCAATTTTCAAGATTCTCCTTGTCCATAGTTCTTTTCTTATGTCCTCATTCCCCAAACTTTCATATCCTATAGCACTTTTCCTAGTTTTGCAGTCATTTTTCCACATTTAGTTTCTCTTCTTATCAATCCCTCAAGCGTTGCCTTTTCTAAAGATTGCACCCATTTAATATATTTCTTGTATATACCTTCCACTCGTTTGTATTACCTCAATCCCCTAATTTTCATCCCATATAGGACAATGCTCCTAACTATTGCATTAAATAAATTCATTCGTCTATTCTAATCAGTTTAATCTAATTTTTGCTCTCTAATATCTATACACAATTAATAAAAAGCAACAGCCTCGCGTTGACTTGACTTGGTGAACTATGAAAAGCTACAGCAGGAAGGGCCAAGTCATCCCTCCCATTCAAAAGCAAACAAAACATATATCCAAAATCCACGTGGACGAAGTCAAAAGTAAAAGGTGCTTTAATCGTAAAAATCAGTGACCTCTGCGATAACGTTTGTTGATCTCTTAATCTCATATTGTAGGTCACACATAATATGACTCTTGTCCAAAAGTCATATATAATCGTTTCATAACATCACACACACACACCTTTTTGATTAAGTACTAGTTAGATCTCCCGTTGATATAACAAACTTGTACAAAAATTTTAGCCACTCTAACATAACAGTAATTACATAAACGCTGCACAAACATCATCCACTTCTATTTACTTTAGTAAAAACATCTGTTTCCTCGGCCAATTAGATTGGACCCGATGCTGCAATGTAACGAAAATTGCTCGTAACTATGCTAACTGTTCCGCAATTTTTGCGCCAGGCCTATTAGAGTAAGCGCGAACTGCATCTGGCATCCCAGAAGATCAGGTGGAAATGAAAATGACGGATGTGCAGAACGAGAGGACGGACAGATAGACACAGTACAAAAACAAGCGTAATTTACTCGGTCAAGAACCAACCGACAGACAGGCAGATGGGTCTATTCATAGGTATGTACTATAGAAGGTACTTAGGTACACATTTCAATAAAACGTACCCGCAATTAAATGTGTATTTATAAATAATTTAATAATAACTGTAAGTGCTGAAAAAATGATGGTTAATTTTTATAATGGTGATTGCTGAGATGATTAAGTAATTACTCCACACACGTAACGTGTCTAAAATGCTCGAAGAAATGTGCACCATTACATTATTGGCTTTATTCTGATTATTTAGCTAATGTTTATGTTGGACCGCAACATAAAACAATTGCTTCGGAGAATGAAGTATAAAATTTATTAAGTAAAGAAGACGAAGTAGCATTTAATAAAAAGTTTAATATATACTAAAGAGTTCATGAACAAAATGAAAACAAAGTAATATTCACAATACGTTCAACCACGTCTACGCACGCATTCACGACAACGACTACTCAACTACTGGGATGATGATCTCTGGCCTGCAACTGCGTTCCATCGATCGCCTGCTACCACACACATGCATTCACAACCCTTTCCCTCGATTTTCTTCAGTACAATCCCTCTCGTACTCTTCATATTCTGCTTATTGCCAGAAAATCTGTCTTTTACGATCTAAAAACGATAATTTTAGTAATGCTGATCCTGTTGTTGTATATCATCTATTTGTATATGATCCTCAGTACCTATCTTTGAAATAAAAATGACTAATAATATCATCAAGTGCAATTTTCAAACGTGATGTTATAATTACAGTTAAGATAACGTTTGTAAGATCCGGCTCGAAGGACCATTTAATTTGAAATTTGTCTTAATTCAATATTCTGGTTCGTTTATGCATATTAGAGGACATTAAGGCTTGACTGGGCTGATTAATCAAATATGTTCTTTTATACTTATTTATAAATCAACCAGAAAATGTGTAGTGTGGACACTACCGATTTTATTTTTTAATCTGTAAAATTTTATTGGACTATTTAGTGATAATAAACTAATGTTCTTGTTGTTCTTTAAAACTAACAATTACTAATAAAAGTATATACGAGGGTGGATTGATAAGTTTCCGGCCTGACCAAGAAAAACAAGGTTTTTAAAAATTTTTTTTTTTTATTTCTCAACATAATCTCCTCCAAGGCTGATACATTTCTCATAGCGGTGTTCCAGTCTATTAATGCCATCTCTATAGACTGATTCGTCAAGCTCCTCAAAATAACCATTTACAGCTTCGATTACTTCTTCATTGTCCGCAAATCTCT
>NW_020440736.1:1644529-1651124 GCF_000699045.2 Agrilus planipennis | reverse complement strand
GCGTCCGCGTGGACAGCTGCTATACAATAATACATTTCCATTTACCTCCTTCTCTATATCCATACAAAATATCTATCAAACAAATAAAATTAAAATTTTCTTTTGAAAAATGAAACCATTCCATCAGTATTTTCTTATGACGTTGTCACGTTCAATTATCGTCAATAAACCGACTTTACAGACAACCGTTTTTTTTAAACTAATTTTTCTTTAACTAGCCCTTCATGTCTGAGAAGGTGTCCTACCAAACTATCTCGCCTATTACTTACTGACTTCCGAAAAGTCCTCTATTTATCTATTTTTCTTGTAACTTCTCATTTCTAACCTTCTCCATCTGCGGTATCCTTAAGATTCGCCTGTAACATCATATTTCAAACGCATCTTACCTTTTATTTTCCGTCACGCCCACTGTGAAAGTTTCGCATCCGTACGAAACCGTACTCCCAACATACACCTTTGGCAATCTTTTTCGAATTTCCAAATTAACTATTCCTGAATATAAAAGTGACTTATTTTTATTAAAGGCGACTCGACCCTCCACCATCATATCTCTACTGCTACTTCTATCCTGAATTATCTAAGTATTCTACATAATTTCCTGAATTTTTTGTGAGAAATTTGAGCTCTTGGAAATAGCCATTCGCGTGTTTCCTGTATATATGATTGGCTCATATATGTGTCTATACGTACAAAAAATTCAAAAACATCGAAAAGGATCATAGTGGGACTTCCCTCAATGGGCAAATTGAGAAGTTATTTGCGGATTGGAAACTTCTACTTCAGAGATTGTCAACGTGGCCTATATGGATGCCTATTGGAGTCGATACCGAACTGTAGAGTCAAATGCTTGCGAAAAATAAAAATTGGGGGTGTATGTGATGTAAATACTACTCCACAATAAGTAGGTCTCTTTTACGTAAATCATGGCCGAAATTTTGGCTTTCCATACACGGAATAATTCACATAACACAGATATTACCAATATACTTTCAAAATAATGTTTAACAGAAGTAATTTATTTTTAAACACATACATTCTTATCAATCTTGATGAAAATTTGAAGCTACATTTGGGGAACATAATAGTTCAATGCTTAAAAAATTTGAAATCGATGATGGGATTATTTTTTGTCAATGGGTCATATTGATTATTATCTGTAAACGAAAACAAAAACCCTTTATATGACCTTATAATCACCATAATAAGATCCGCAGTTCTAAGAAGATTAGATACGCACCTCCACTCTTTCCTATCCTGAGCTAATCTTCACATTTCCCTAAAAATAGAACATTCTACCCTCCGACTCGTGAAATATTGCAGCTTCCCCTATTGCACTTATTGATGACATCCCCCCATTTGTGAACAGTAATCTAATCTAGGTTTATCTCTACTCCTCCTAACTCCTGTTTCTGCCTCTAACATGTCTCTGACTAGACCTTCATGCATGAGAAGGCATCCTACCAACCTATCTCGCTTATTTCTTATTGACTTCCATAGTGTCCCCTGNATAATCACCATAATAAGATCCGCAGTTCTAAGAAGATTAGATACGCACCTCCACTCTTTCCTATCCTGAGCTAATCTTCGCATTTCCCTAAAACTAGAACAACCCACATCCTTTGCTATTTGCGAACAGTAATCTAACCTAGGTCTACCTCTACCCCTCCTAACTCCTGCTTCTGCCTCTAATATGTCTCTGACTAGACCTTCATGCCTGAAAAGGTGTCCTACCAACCTATCTCGCCTATTTCTTAAAGACTTTCATAGAGTCCTCTGTTCGCCTATTGTTTCCAATACCTCTTCATTTCTAATCTTCTCTATCCACGGTATACTCACCAATAGCCTGTAACACTACATTTCGAACGCTTCCAACCTTTTGTTTTTCCGCCGTACCCACCCACGCATCCTTATAATGTCACACTCTAAACATACACCTTTAACAATCTTTTACGAATTTCTAAATTAATCGTTCCCGGGCATAGAAGTGACTTCTTTTTATTGAAGGCGACTCGACCCTGCGCTGTCCTCTCTTTATATTCCTACTACTCCTTCCGTCCTGACTTATCTGACTTCCTAAATACTGAAAATCAGCCACTTCTTCTAATTTTTCGTTTCCTATCTTTATAAATATAAAATTACCCCAACTGCATCTTTTAGCATTAATGGCGAGGTAGTAACTGTTCAAATATTTTGAAGAAAGAAATACATTAAAGTGAAAGTATGTTTTGCTAGTTTGGTCCATCGAATTCCGATTTAAATACACAATTAGACAGAATTAGAGCAATCTAAACTAACCATAACCTAACTTTCAAGGGGTACATAACCTACGCGGCGCTATCTTCCTCATTAAGTCATTCACTGTTCTACTTTTATTAATTTTGTGTCACGTAAATATGCGATTACCGCGTACAAACTTTTAGTAACGTTACTGATATATCATTCAAACATTCTCTTAATGTATAATTGCAGTGAGATTTATATTTTGTATCTCTTTTTCCTTTCATCCGGCAGTAATGCACCTGGAGACAGTCCTAAAAGATAAACGTCCAGCGTTTATAAGCAATGAAATTCATCTAAAATAATTACCTGGCACGTAACGGTACGAGTACATGTAACTTGGCACAACATCTAGTATATTACCTATATATCTGACAGGTCCAAGTGGTATATAGGAACGCAAATTATCTAACAGTTCGGTTTGGACTACTTATGGCTCAGCCATTTCGTTCACATGAAGAAGCGTCATTTTGTATACCTAATACCCATCTGCATAGCTGACCTAAAAAATTACAATTATGTATGCGATAACTAATTATCATTCTGGTTGTTGTGAACTATCGCCCGTCTGTAATAAATTAACTTACTTAGCAAGGCCAACTGCCTTCACAGATATTCCGTACCTACATCGTCATCCTAATACCTAATCTTCAGATTAGTATTTACGATTACACGTTCGTGTGCCTATTTCCATAAAATAACTAAACGGTAAAAAAATTGGGTGAATGTTACTTTCAACGGCTAATAATTATTATTACTGTTAATGTCCGAATAAAATTGGGTGAGTATGATAATGGAACGAAATAACTTTTTAAAAAAAATTCGGAATTCATAAATAACGATGTTAATAATAAAAAAAAAAGAGAAGTAAACAAATGATATGGACATCAAATCAATATGTCGAATCGAATCTTCACGTTGAATATTTCAGGCATGATAGGAAAGTCAAATCTCGAATTACATTTCCATACAAAGGTGGTCCTTCGAGCCGGATACCGCCATAAAGATATACTCATGTGCACAAGGTTTTGCATTAAGAATCATTTTAATTTTATTTAGTTAGTTACACTGCCGAAAACCTGGAAAATTATATTGACAATAGTATGTTGATCACAGTTATGGATCTCAGTAAACCTTAGTCCTTTTCAAGTTTGAATGATATGCAATGTTAGGTTGAATGCTACAGCCTGCCTTCATTAAAATACCTGTACAAACTTTAATAATATTTCAGAAATACTCAGAGAATTTTGAGTTTTCTTGAGGTTTACAGTATTTTAATTATTGCACTGAATTAATATTAAAGAGATACAAGGAGTCGAATTTCAATCCTACGTATTTTTGGTCCATCGAGCCGGATTTTAAAAGTAAAAGGAAAAGGTATTCGAGCCTAGTCTTATGGTGAAACACCAAAACGGGTATTTTTAGATTAAACAAACAATTAAGGCAAGCCTTAAAACTAAAGTAGCCGATAATAAAAGGTCACGAAACGACAAATTTTCGTAATTTACATTTGTTATTTCTCGAGTTTATTCAGTCGTATCTTATGTGACATTCTTTCACTATTACATAACAAATCCTTTTTCAATCGAAATCAGTCAAGACATTTAAGGAATTATAACGGCATTATTGAGGATTCCTCGCATCCATACTAATTAGTAGGTACAAGTTTGTCGAATGCCTTTATCTCTAGAGTCCTAAGGAAGGTAAACGTAAAGCAACAGAAGCTCGCTGTAATTATCAGTAATTAAGAGGACAATGAAATTCCAATAGATAACTGTAAACATACCTTCACTTAAAAGTCATTTGTTAGAAAAGATTAATGAATGAGCTTGAGAATATGGAGTTAAGGCCAGTTAAGGCAGATCATTTTTTATTTGCATTGTTTATTATAAATTGGTTTTTACTTTTCACAAATAGCTCCAAATTAGTTTTTTTGTATAGCATATAAAAGGTAAACCCTTATAAGTATTAACTTTTAACCTAATTAGAAAAACGCCAAACAACACTGTAATGTTAAGATTACCTATTAATCTACAGATTGCTGCCCAACCTTTGACCTATTCTTTTGTTTTCAGTTTATAAAACAATTTCCCTTCAACAATATTCGCCACATTACAATCCACCCAAAAATTTACTCTCTGATTTACGAAATATCGTTGTTTCCAGTTTTTGACACATACATAATTTGCCAAAATCAGCAGTGGATAGATAAGCTTATCCTTATAGGGTACAGTAGTAATAAATAATATAAGAAACGAGGCAGGGGTCATTTTGATAGGTGGAAAGAATATTTTGAGAACCTATATGCAGGCTATGAGTTAGGAGGTATATTAGAAGACGAAGATAGTGTGGAGATAGATGAGCTTGGTTATCTCTTAATGAGAGAAGAGTTCGATGTAGCATTAAAAAACTTAAAGAATACTAAGGCGCCAGGTGTAGATAAGATACAGGGGAAAATTCTAAAATATGCAAGACAAGAGGTTAAAGACTGTATGTTTAAGTTAGTTAGTCAAATTCATATTGCATATTTTTAAAAGATAGGAGACGAAAAATTAGAAGAAGTGTCTGATTTTGAGTATCAAGGAAGTCAGATAAATCAGGACGGAAAGGGATATAAAGCAGAGGATAGCGCAGGTTCTTGTCGCTTTCAGTAAAAAGAAGTCACTTCTATACTTGCGAACGGTTCATTTAGAAATTCAAAAAATATTGTTAAAGGTGTATGTTTGGAGTGCGCCGATGTTCGGTGCGAATCATGGGACGGTGGGCGTTGCGGAAAAGAAAAGGTTAGAAGCGTTCGAAATGTGGTGTTATAGGCGAATGATGAGGATACCGTGGATAGAGAAGGTTAGAAATGAAGAGGTATTAGAAAGAGGTGGATCTAGACAAGATTACTGTTCGCAAATAGTTAAGGATGTGGGATGTTCTAGTTTTGGGGAAATAAGAAGATTAGCTCAGGATAGGAACGAGCGGAGGTGCGTATATAATCAATCTTAGGAGTGACGACCTTATGACGATGATATTGGAACGTCACAGGAACGCGATAGAAATAGATCTGGTCGGGGAGAAGAATTCGTCTCAATATCGCATCTGTACTAGGGATCTGAAGTGTGGATCAACGTCCAGGAGAACACACTGTGGGGAGCAGGGTTATAGTATGTTTACGGTTATAGTCAGTCATCCGCCAGCTTCTTATAGTTAAATACGCCATGGTCGTCGTCTCAATTACAGTAAAATAGGTATACAAGCTATTCCATCTTTTATCCCATCAGAGTATTTTTCATATGCCGAAAGCAGGGGCAAGCCAGAGAGGATGGTATTTTGGCTAGACGAGGAAGACAGATTTTGATGAATTACTACTAGATTACAGTGTCTGCCATCTCTAGGAAGTTGGTACTTTTTGTGAGATTCTAAAGGCAGTATTAGATTACTTTTTGTTAGAATACTGACCATCATGAGGATTTTGTTCTGTTTGATTAGTTTGATTACATATGTGCCACATAGGAGATTCAGTTCCACAAGTCGATATCCTCATGGACTTTCTTAATAGACTGTTTGTAGTAATTAATCTTGTATTCATCTCAAATACGCGTTGGTAGTTACTGTTACATCGTGATGTGATTACAATAAAACGGCTCATAAAAAAAGGCGACTGAGTAGGTAAGATATTACCAACTTTATAGCCCATTTCGCGATTCGATTAAATTGGACTGATCCGTTTCGCACGGGATTGGAACGCAACGTTAACAGGTAACTAATAATTATCGCGGGTAACCGATTCAGTGCAATCGTTGATAGTTTATGTATCTACAGGCACTTAACATACAGATGGATGGCATAACGTCGGCGTTCGCGTAAGCTGATTGCTTTCCGGAGTACGCTAGCCACTTGTCATCTTTCCTCTTATGTAGAGGAAACGTTTTGTCGTAAACAAACTCCAGGAATCTCTTGCTTGAAGTAGCACGTATTACCATTAAACTGCTATTGCTAAAGAGATGTGTTTATGTATGGTGTGTATAGTTAAGATTGGCGAATCTCTTTTTTGGAATAGTTAAGTAACAGTTCTTTGACAACTGTCTTAATAACGATGATCAGAACTAGGTCTTGTCAATGACGTGTATACGAGGGTGGATTGATAAGTTTCCGGCCTGACCAAGAAAAACTAGGTTTTTAAAATTTTTTTTTTTTTATTTCTCAACATAATCTCCTCCAAGGCTGATACATTTCTCATAGCGGTGTTCCAGTCTATTAATGCCATCTCTATAGACTGATTCGTCAAGCTCCTCAAAATAACCATTTACAGCTTCGATTACTTCTTCAT
>NW_020440736.1:1608252-1643112 GCF_000699045.2 Agrilus planipennis | reverse complement strand
TTAAAACTGTAAACAAAGTGAGTAATAATCAACCAGAAGCAAGCTAAAATAGGAAACAAGTAAGTTAGGGTGGTGAAACGGATGGTGCGCGCGGCGTATGCCTTCATCATTTCCTCTAATTATTACATGATCCTTGACATTTCTTCTATTATTCCAATTCCATTACTTGATATTATTTTAATTAATTTATAGATTTATACACTTAATAATAATTCAAAAGTCGTGTTTGCGTAGGTCACAGGTGCATGTACCCACAGTAGGGTAGTGTATCAAATTAAGAAAACCCTTTGGAAAGTGCAAGTGTGAGATAGAGCCTTGAAATTAAAATAAATTATTAAATAAGTCATGTGAAATTGCTTTAAAAAATTTTAGGACATCTTAAAGAACAACAACAATAGCTAAATAAAAGAGATATTACATTTTCAATATCGTTAGAAATACTCTTGCAATTTAAACTCTGGATCAGAAATTTTTTAATTTCCGTTTAAAAAGGGCATTAACGGAAGTAGTTTTAGAATAATTTGTCAAAGAAAAATCTACACCTTCACGCTTATTTTTTCTAGTAAAAGATTGGCAACCTTGACGTCGTAGCGAAATCTACCGCGAAGAAATGCAAAGAACACCTCTAATCAATCAATAAGAGGAATACACAGAATGATAAGCAGGATCTTGTTTATCATCAATACGCGATGTTGCCAAAGTTCTCCTCAGCTGTTTGCTGCGAACGTCATTGAGTGACTATAATTCACTTACTTATAATTCTTAATTAGGGATTTGCGTATTATAATTTGTATAGTTCAGTCTTAAATTATTTAGTAAGTATTTATCGTTATTACAAAATGGTATTGTCCTTATAAATAACATCTTATTTAGCACCTATTTATCATTTGATTTCATTAGTCAACGGACTTCCTTATAAAACGTGCGCCATATGTTTTTTCGCGAAATCATTACGCGAAGATGTTTAATTTCTTGTAGACGATAAAACAGTATCTGACAAGTATCGTATATACACCTTAGTAGTATCAAATAGAAGACTTATTCTCCGAATATAGAAATTACATATTTTTGGAACGACGTTCTTATCGCACGTTACCGTGGTAATCATCTAACCAGCAAACATCAGCGTTGTCGGAAAATTCTTTTTATTCCCTAGTTTATTTACTTGAATTTCCTTATATTTCCCTGGACATTCTTAAGGTGTAAATGATGCTTTGGCACCAAAAGGGAAGGCTCTATCAACATAATCATAAGGTTGTCAACCCTAAGACTGGTTGGACACGCACCTCCACTCTTCCCTTTCCTGAGCTAATTTTCGCATTTTCCTAAACCTAGAACATACCATAATCCTTAACAATTTTTGAAGGATAATATACTCGAGCTCTATCTCTACTCCACTTAGTTTCTTTTTCTATTTCTAATATGTTTCTAACTAGTCCTCAATTTCCCTGGACATTCTTAAGTTGTAAATGATGCTTTGGCACTAAAAGGGAAGGCTTTATGATCATCATCATAAGGTTGTCAGTCCTAAGACTGGTTGGACACACACCTCCATTGTTTCTTCACCCTTTCCTGAGCGAATTTTCGCATTTTCCTAAACCTAGAACATACCATAATCCTTAACAATTTTTGAAGGATAATGTACTCGAGCTCTATCTCTACTCCACTTAGTTATTTTCTTTTTCTATTTCTAATATGTTTCTAACTACTCCTTCATGCCTGAGATGGTGTCCTATCAATTTATCTCGCCTATTTCTTATTGACTTCCATAGAGTCCTCTGTTCTCCTACTCTTTCTAATACCTCCTCACTTCTAACCTTCTCTATCCACAATATACTCATCATTCTCCTACAACACCACATTTCGAACGCTTCCAATCTTTTCGTTTCCTCCGCGTCCACCATCCAAGTTAGAAAACCGTACATCTTTTTGGAATTTCTAAATTAACCGTTTGTGAGCATCCTATGATTTATATCTCTACTGCTCCTTCCATCCTGAATTATTTGACTGGATACCAAAAATCAACCACTTCTGTTAATTTTTCGTCTTCTATCTATATATTCATTCTTAAGTAATCTTCAAACAACAAGAATTCACTTAAAAATCGCCTTTTCCTTAAACTAGCTTTAAGTTCCCTAGATCTAAGGAAATTTCTCTAGGTCTGACAACACCGGCTAAAAATTAAGCGTGTTAGTAGACATCTCTCTCTCATTCGTATATACTACCTGCACAGCGAGAGTGAAGGAGAGATGACAAGGTAGATTTAGTTTGTCATCTGGTGAATATATTTATTTTGTGATAACTGTGCTAAACCAATCGATTTCTCAAAATCTTTATATCAAAGCGTGTAACTTCTAGAACCTTTACACTGCAGTTATTGAACTTTTCGTACATTAGTACATAACTTAAATGAAAAGATGGCTGAAGGTTTTTGTACCAATTTTCCTATACCACGTGGTGTTTCTCAGAAAATGATACCACCCTTTGATGATTGCATGTAACATAATATCCTTATCTTCAGTTCTCAACGAATGTATCTATTTCACATTCATTTTATGTGGAATTTTCGGTTTTAGTGTTTTTTTTTAGTTCAGTTCCACAGATCTCTATTTGATTTTCTTGTCAGATAAAATTAGATTCAATCAGTTATGAAACTACTTTAACGGTAAAGAATTTAGTCACAAACTGTCACTGCTCTGGGAAGGTAAAGTAACACTCTGCATTTAACACTACGTAAAAAATGCAATTAACAACATGCTACGTACCAGATGTATATACATACATGTAATGTGGACAAATAAATTTAAAATGTTACGGTTTTAGTGGTAATGGCTTCACTTTCGATTTTAAATAGGGAACAACATAAAAGATCTTATTACATCAATCTTCCGAGTACCTCCTTGACATAAGTCGGTCACGCGTGAATAATAATGGTTGTTATTGTTGCTTCGATATGCAACAAGTAAAAGTAACTGTTCCAGGTCTCTCTCAAAACCGTTTTAAGACATTCCCAAACTTGTTTTCCATTATCATTATTTTTTATTTTTTTATTTTAAGAACCATTACCATTTGGTGAAATTAACGTGCTATTGGATTATTAAAATAAATAAATAAAAAAGGTTAGGCAATTAAAGTAAAGTGTAATAGCATGTAACAAAAGATCAAGATNGGATACCGTGGATAGAAAAGGTTAGAAATGAAGAGGTATTAGAAAGAGGTGGATCTAGACAAGATTACTGTTCGCAAATAGTTAAGGATGTGGGATGTTCTAGTTTTGGGGAAATAAGAAGATTAGCTCAGGATAGGAACGAGCGGAGGTGCGTATATAATCAATCTTAGGAGTGACGACCTTATGACGATGATATTGGAACGTCACAGGAACACGATAGAAATAGATCTGGTCGGGGAGAAGAATTCGTCTCAATATCGCATCTGTACTAGGGATCTGAAGTGTGGATCAACGTCCAGGAGAACACACTGTGGGGAGCAGGGTTACAGTATGTTTACGGTTATAGTCAGTCATCCGCCAGCTTCTTATAGTTAAATACGCCATGGTCGTCGTCTCAATTACAGTAAAATAGGTATACAAGCTATTCCATCTTTTATCCCATCAGAGTATTTTTCATATGCCGAAAGCAGGGGCAAGCCAGAGAGGATGGTATTTTGGCAAGACGAGGAAGACAGATTTTGATGAATTACTACTAGATTACAGTGTCTGCCATCTCTAGGAAGTTGGTACTTTTTGTGAGATTCTAAAGGCAGTATTAGATTACTTTTTGTTAGAATACTGACCATCATGAGGATTTTGTTCTGTTTGATTAGTTTGATTACATATGTGCCACATAGGAGATTCAGTTCCACAAGTCGATATCCTCATGGACTTTCTTAATAGACTGTTTGTAGTAATTAATCTTGTATTCATCTCAAATACGCGTTGGTAGTTACTGTTACATCGTGATGTGATTACAATAAAACGGCTCATAAAAAAAGGCGACTGAGTAGGTAAGATATTACCAACTTTATAGCCCATTTCGCGATTCGATTAAATTGGACTGATCCGTTTCGCACGGGATTGGAACGCATCGTTAACAGGTAACTAATAAATAATTATCGCGGGCAAGCGATTCAGTGCAGTCGTTGATAGTTTATGTATCTACAGCAACTTAACATACAGATGGATGGCATAACGTCGGCGTTCGCGTAAGCTGATTGCTTTCCGGAGTACGCTAGCCACTTGTCATCTTTCCTCTTATGTAGAGGAAACGTTTTGTCGTAAACAAACTCCAGGAATCTCTTGCTTGAAGTAGCACGTATTACCATTAAACTGCTATTGCTAAAGAGATGTGTTTATGTATGGTGTGTATAGTTAAGATTGGCGAATCTCTTTTTTGGAATAGTTAAGTAACAGTTCTTTGACAACTGTCTTAATAACGATGATCAGAACTAGGTCTTGTCAATGACGTGTATACAACGATTGATAGTTAGTCGTCCATTAGTGTGACCCGCAATAATATCTATAGATCACTGACGAGAGTGTTCAGGTTTTCCTGTTTTGTAATGTGGGAATGAGCAGTGGCGTTACTGGCATTAGTGGCACCCAGTAAGAAGTCTGAAAGTGCCGCCTTATGCATGTGTCAAAATGTAACATCATCATCATTGTAAGGTCGTCAGTCCTAAGACTGGTTGGACACGCACCTGCACTCTTTCCTATCCTGAACTAATCTTCACATTTTACGATTAGTGTCTTAGAGATGTGGCATACAGTAATAATAACATAAGAATCGAGGCAGGGGTCATTTTGATAGAAAATGAGGAAAAAGTGGATATGTGGAAAGATTTAGAGAACCTATACAAAGCTGTGAGTTAGAAGATGTATTAGAGGACGATGATGTTGTGTAGACAGATGAGCTTGGTTATCCCAGAATGAGAGAAGACATTAAAAAACTGAAAGAATAAGGCACCAGGTATAGATGAGATAGAGGCGGAAATTCCAAAACATGCAGGACAAGAGGTTAGAGATCGTATTTTTAAGTTAGTTAGTCAAATCACCTGCACTATTTCCTAATCTGAACTAATCTTCACATTTCCCTAAAAATAGAACATTCTACCCTCCGACTCGTGAAATATTGCAGCTTCCCCTATTGCACTTATTGATGACATCCCCCCATTTGTGAACAGTAATCTAATCTAGGTTTATCTCTACTCCTCCTAACTCCTGTTTCTGCCTCTAACATGTCTCTGACTAGACCTTCATGCATGAGAAGGCATCCTACCAACCTATCTCGCTTATTTCTTATTGACTTCCATAGTGTCCCCTGTTATTGTCATTATCGCCCCTGACTGCTACCTACTGCAACGGACTGCCCCACCCCTTAAACACCACTGAAAATGACATATCTTAATACGCTCATTTATCTTTGTCTCCCTGTATCTATGGTACTCAGTGGCTTGAGTTTTAAGGTTAAGTAACAGAATACTTAGTGGCTTGAGTGCCAGGGGTGAACCGCCCCAAACCTGTATATCTTAATATTTTTATTATTTTTAACGTATCTGTGGCTGTAAGCGGCCTGAGTTTTAAAGTTTTGAAAGGAATATTTAGTGGCTAGAGTTCCGCTGTCAAGGATGGACCGTCCCCAACCAGTTTTACGCTATTGGAAATGAGATATGTCAATCCGGCTGTTTTGCTGGTATTTAAGCGAAAATGGTTAAAAAATTTAACTTAAAGAAAAGTTTCTTCGTTACGCAAGCAGTAAGAAGAAAAAGGATATTCCCTAACATATTCGATTTTTGGCCACCGTTGTCAGACGTACGAAAATTTCCCTAGACCTATGTAATTTAGAGTCAGTTTAAGGAAAAAAGTATTTTGATAATATAATTTATTAAATGATCAAACCGAATCTTCGACATCCCCACTCTTAAATTTGTTCCCTTAGTTGCCAATTTTAGCTCCTACTTAGATATAAGATCATTTATATATACTTTGGTACAAATTTGTTTTCTTTGATAATGGCTTAGCAGCCGAAACAATTGTTAGAGGTGTCCTCATAAATTTGTGAAACAAAAGTGGATAAGTTTTTGATCCAGCGTAAGAAATAAGGTCTCGGTGATTAATCAAGAAAAAAGAAAATTCCACTGTCTCCCAATATAACTAAGTAATCATTAGATGGGAATGTCAATGAAACTATAGTATATAATTACATAATTAATAAAGAACATTTCATCCCTTTGTGACTGCATTTAGTTGAGAATATCTTAAAAAGAGAAAATACCGACAAACAATAGCACGTTTCTGTCATAAATAACCATTTCTCTACTTCCTTCCATTGTGTACTTATTTAAAGAAGAAGCAAACGTTGAATTACAGTTGTTACTTTAAATGGGATCATTTAGTTAAAATGTGCATCTTTTATACAGTTATTATTTCGAAAGCACCTTTCTGCAATTAAGAAAATTCCCCTCCTGTTCTTTTCGTTGAAGAGACAAAACAGTGTGTTCGCCAATTATAAATGCATACTAAGCGGTTCCGAGGAGCAATTCGTTGCGCTACGTTAGCATTCTGACATTTATGGAGAGGAGGTTATAGCTGCAGGCATGAAGATGTAGGTACCCATACAATACACCACATTTGCCAGTAGAAGAGATTGAAGGGGGACTTGAACGTGATACTCGTATCATTTCATATTTTTAATAGAAATCGTGGAGTCATGAAAGTAAATTTTCTATAACTTGAATTTGATTTCAAAAATAAATATTGGGTTGTTCGGAAAGTCATTTCGTTTTTTCCCGACAGAGGATTTAATTGTATTCTTTTGCACCCAACTTCACATTTAAGCCGTATAATTTTTATATGCTTTGAGAGCTCATATAGCAAGGCTTGTGTGTGAAAAATTCCAATTAATTCTACGCAGTAGTTTTTGGTTGGTGCCCTTTTAAATATGGAGAGCGATAAGCAGCATTTTCGACATATCTTACTGTTTTACTACAGAAAGGGTAAAAATGCTGTTCAAGCCAGAAAGAAATTGACTGATGTGTATGGAGAAGGTGTGTTGACAGTACGCCAGTGCCAGAACTGGTTCGCTAAATTTCGATCCGGCAATTTTGATGTCGAAGATGCACCACGTTCGGGAAGGCCGGTTGAAGCTGATAAAGACGCGATAAAGGCATTAGTTGATGTGAACCGGCGAATAACAACACGTGAGATCGGATTGAGGTTAAATTTATCAAATTCAACAGTTTATGACCACTTGAAAGGCCTGGGATTATCCTCGAAGCTCGATGTATGGGTTCCCCATGTTCTCACAGAGAGAAATCTGTGTCGCCGCATTGACGTCTGCGATTCGCTTCTCAAACGTCACGAAAATGATCCGTTTTTGAAGCGCATCATCACTGGGGACGAAAAATGGGTTGTATACAACAACGTCAAACGCAAGAGGTCATGGAGCAAAAAAGATGAACCGGCTCAAACCATTTCCAAAGCCGATATTCACCAAAAAAAGGTGATGCTGTCTGTTTGGTGGGATTTTAAAGGAATCGTTTTTTTTGAGCTTTTACCGGATAACACAACGATTAATTCGGAAGTCTACTGTCATCAGCTGGACAAACTGAATGATGCACTTCAACAGAAAAGGTCAGAACTAATCAACAGGAAAGGTGTAGTGTTTCACCAAGACAACGCGAGACCTCACACAAGTTTGGTCACTCGCCAAAAGCTTTTACAGCTTGAATGGGATACAATGCTACACCCACCATATTCTCCAGACCTGGCACCATCGGATTATTATTTGTTCCGGTCACTCCAAAATTTTTTAGACGGTAAAACCTTCACCTCAAATGAGGAGGTCAAAAACCTCCTCGATCAGTTTTTTGCCAGCAAAGACCAAAAATTTTATGAGCGTGGAATTATGCTACTACCAGAAAGATGGCAAAAGGTGTTGGACCAGAACGGTCAATATATAATTTAATAAAGTATTTGTTTATTATACGAAAACTGTCTTTCATTTCCACAAAAAAAAACGAAATGACTTTCCGAACAACCCTATATTTGGAGTATTAGTACAATATTAACACACATATATTAAATATGGATAGGTACTTAAAACTGTAAACAAAGTGAGTAATAATCAACCAGAAGCAAGCTAAAATAGGAAACAAGTAAGTTAGGGTGGTGAAACGGATGGTGCGCGCGGCGTATGCCTTCATCATTTCCTCTAATTATTACATGATCCTTGACATTTGTTCTATTAATCCAATTCCATTACTTGTTATTATTTAAATTATTTTAATTAATTTATAGATTTATACACTTAATAATAATTCAAAAGTCGTGTTTGCGTAGGTCACAGGTGCATGTACCCACAGTAGGGTAGTGTATCAAATTAAGAAAACCCTTTGGAAAGTGCAAGTGTGAGATAGAGCCTTGAAATTAAAATAAATTATTAAATAAGTCATGTGAAATTGCTTTAAAAAATTTTAGGACATCTTAAAGAACAACAACAATAGCTAAATAAAAGAGATATTACATTTTCAATATCGTTAGAAATACTCTTGCAATTTAAACTCTGGATCAGAAATTTTTTAATTTCCGTTTAAAAAGGGCATTAACGGAAGTAGTTTTAGAATAATTTGTCAAAGAAAAATCTACACCTTCACGCTTATTTTTTCTAGTAAAAGATTGGCAACCTTGACGTCGTAGCGAAATCTACCGCGAAGAAATGCAAAGAACACCTCTAATCAATCAATAAGAGGAATACACAGAATGATAAGCAGGATCTTGTTTATCATCAATACGCGATGTTGCCAAAGTTTTCCTCAGCTGTTTGCTGCGAACGTCATTGAGTGACTATAATTTACTTACTTATAATTCTTAATTAGGGATTTGCGTATTATAATTTGTATAGTTCAGTCTTAAATTAGTTAGTAAGTATTTATCGTTATTACAAAATGGTATTGTCCTTATAAATAACATCTTATTTAGCACCTATTTATCATTTGATTTCATTAGTCAACGGACTTCCTTATAAAACGTGCGCCATATGTTTTTTCGCGAAATCATTACGCGAAGATGTTTAATTTCTTGTAGACGATAAAACAGTATCTGACAAGTATCGTATATACACCTTAGTAGTATCAAATAGAAGACTTATTCTCCGAATATAGAAATTACATATTTTTGGAACGACGTTCTTATACACGTTACCGTGGTAAGGGTCTAACCAGCAAACATCAGTGTTGCCAGAGAATTCTTTTTATTCCCTAGTTTATTTACTGGAATTTCCTTGTATTTCCCTGGACATTCTTAAGGTGTAAATGATGCTTTGGCACCAAAAGGGAAGACTCATCATCATAAGGTTGTCAGTCCTAAGACTGTTTGGACACGCACCTCCACTCTTTCTTCACCCTGTCCTGAGCTAATTTTCGCATTTCCCTAAACCTGGAACATCCCATAATCCTTAACAATTTTTGAAGAATAATGTAATCTAGCTCTATCTCTACTCCACTTAGTTTCTTTTTCTATTTCTAATATGTTTCTAACTATTCCTTCATGCCTGAGATGGTGTCCTATCAATCTATCTCGCCTATTTCTCATTGACTTCCATAGAGTCCTGTGTTCTCGTTTTCTTTCTAATACCTCCTCACTTCTAACCGTCTCTATCCACAATATCCTCATCATTCTCCTACAACACCACATTTCGAACGCTTCCAATCTTTCTCGTTTCCTCCGCGTCCACCATCCAAGTTAGAAAACCGTACATCGTTTTCGAATATCTAAATTAACTGTTTGTGAGCATCCTTTGATTTACATCTCTACTGCTCCTTCCATCCTGAATTATCCGACTGGATACCAAAAATCAACCACTTCTATTAATTTTCCGTTTTCTATCTATATATTCATTCTTAAGTAATCTTCAAACAACAAGAATTCACTTAAAAATCGCCTTTTCCTTAAACTAGCTTTAAGTTCCCTAGATCTAAGGAAATTTCTCTAGGTCTGACAACACCGGCTAAAAATTAAGCGTGTTAGTAGACNATCAGGTAAATCTACTAGAAATAAGGGATAGGTACAGAGGGTGGAAGGACTGAAATGTTTAGATGTCAGAATTCTATCGTAGTAGGATTGTAGATGTTCTGATACTGTCGTTTCTACTGATAGTAAAGATATTCCTCAATTGTTGCTATGTTCGTCTACAGATATTCGAGACTGTTTGTATTTGTTTGATTACTTAGGCAAATGCTGGGGCAGTAATAATCCACAGATAATCTCGCATTCTTTTCTGTCTTCATTTCGTCCGTCTCATCTTTCTCACCCGAACCACCACCCATCCATTCCCATGATTCCTGAAAGGAGGCTGAAGAGGGCCTTCCGTCCTACCTTCCGGCGTAGTCCGGAGGGACTGCCCGCCCACCAGCATTATATCCTATCGTGCGGTGTACCCACCACGATTCCTATAGGCGAAGGATAGAGATACGCTCAATCTCTTGGAAAAGTGAACAAGACACCATACTGCGCTCTGACATGGGCACGACCCATCTAATCCTCCTCTGCCCCGGCATACGGAGTGTAGCCACTATCACTGAGAGTACAAACCCATATGGCCTATCAGACAGGAAGACTTCTCACTTGCTTTCAGGCCTTTCGTGGTACCAGTTTCAATCACTGGTCGAACGTTCGAGAGACGAAGGCCGCTCTCAATGGTATTACTTACACTATAGTACTGGTGTACTATTAGGGGTTCATGGAATCGCCGCTTTCCCTGATTCTTAACACTTACGTCGGCCGGGTTACCCCGCCTGAAAATACCATAGAACTTCTTCAAGTGCAACAAAGAAGGAGATCTTGGCAGAAATAAGAGAGAAGAATCCACTATGAAAGACGATAAGGTGAGGCACCTTTTGAGAGGTGAAAATTGAGAACCACCACCCACCTACTCCCACGATTCCTGAAAGGAGGCTGAAGAGGGATTTCGGCCGTACCTTCCGGCATAGTCCGGAGGGACTACCCTCCCACCATCATTAGTGTCTGGTAGGAATGAAACACCCAAACGTTTTTTTTTTAGGCCAAAACAACATCGAATCGATATATGCCGGTCATAAAAGCCTGAGAATTACAACACGTAAGTACCTTGTAATCCGTAATCTTCAGTTCCTGCAAACTGCACAATTGGAAGCAGTAAATAACAATGTTTACCATCATTAAGTATTACACCTATCCATCAAACGAATCATTCTTCGCTTTCCAGAATTAATTGCTGTAATGAATTATTGCTCGTACCCACCAGATTTTTTTCTTATCGATGCTTCACAGTTCGTCGTTCTCTATACTTTGCTACTATTTATTACTCACTGCTAAATGACCGCGTATACATAAAGACACGTATATACGTACATAGACTTCCCATTTTTAAAAAATGTAAGCATCAAGTTAACGATGGACTGGTATGATGGGGAAACGCTTCTGCATTGCATTCGCGGAGTTTGATTAATGACCGTTCAACGTATACATTGCATTTTCCATTTTTGTGTTGTTGACGTTGTTTGCAACGTTAATTTGCAGTTGTAGATATGTAGATACACACGTATGGTTATCTTTAGACTGTCACGCTGTCAGTCCAAAGGACAGGCTGGACGCAAGTCTTCATCATTCCTTATACTGAGAAGACCTACCCGTTTCTGTTGATTGGGGATGCCACTTTCACTTCCTCCTTCACGCATTTTGGCAGTTTTACTTGCATGCAACCGACCGATCAAATTATTCCCTAAGATGTTGATTAAGGCATTCACGGCGATCGCCTGAAGAAACTGAATTTCCAAATTCTGACTGTGTCTTCTTGATGGAATCTCCATGATGGATCATGGTGGCGTCATATTAATTGTCATACTGTTTATACACTTTTGACACCACCATGATCCATCACGGGGATTTCAATAAGATGTAAATCTAGTTCCTACGAATTCCTGTCAGTGGTTTAATGCATTAGATAGTAAGGTCGGACGCTTTCAAAAGCATTAGCGATAATAATCCGTATGTGGCATCATTGTACCTAGGCGGGCGGGTGTGTTACCCCTGGTTTACTTTCATTAACGTGTTGATGTGGTGATTCCTATCTTGCGGTTTACCGACATTATGGCTTATATAGGAGAGGGATTGAAATTCCCTCAATCAGTGTACAGAGGCGGAAGCCACCACTACTTCTTGGGAAGTGAGGAAGACCCCAATGAGCCTTCTGATACGGGTGAGATCAATCTAATCCTTCTCCCCTCCTGCATACTGGTTGTAGCCACTGTCACTGCGAGTAGAAACTCAGATAACCTGTCAAATAGGAAGATTTCCCATTTGCTTCCAGGATTTCCGTGGTACCAGTTACAATGACTGCTAGAATGTCACACGAAGCCCACTCTCAATGGGATTACTTACACTACGGCATTGATGTACCATTTGGGGTTCATGGAATCGCTCCTTCCTGTGATTCCTGACACTTATGTCGGCCGGGTTACCACGCCTGAAAATACCATAGAGCCTCTTCAGATGCTACAAATAAGATGCTGGAAGAAATAAGAGAGCAGAGGCCACTATGAAGACAATAAGGTAAGGCACCTTCTGAGAGATGAAGAGCTAGCTAAAGGCATACTGGATGCAAAAAAAGTGTTAAAAAATGGCCGTATTAGATTTATTTACAACAACAATGTGACGTTCAAAACCGTATCAAGCTATTCTAATCTTGTAATCTTTCGGATATTTAAAGCGTGTATTGTGTTGGTATAGCACCTGAATTGCGGATTCTACAATGTTTTATGTCAAGGTTGTGCACATAAATGCTTTGTATGCAATTTTGAACTTTTTGTTCCAGTTCATTCAATTAAATAACTTTACTTAAAGGTACTAACATCCTTGAAGGCTGAATAACAAACGATTGAATGGGCTGTTGTTGCACAGTGAGCCGTATAGCTCGCTCACAAACACTCTCTCTTTTTAATGATATACCAATGCATTAATATATACATGGCATATTCACTTTCGAATGGTATTAAATCACTAGACGATATATCGATATTACTGTTAAACAGGTAATGGCTAAATTGAACTGTTTTACACGGCCAATTTCACACGAGAAATGCATTGCTGACGTGATAGCTTTCGTTTGCGATCGTACCTATACCTATTTGTATGATGCATGCGGATATATGGTAGCGTGCAAAAATTTGAACCATAATTAACGACATGGTGTTCTCTTAATTATTAACAGGCACGAAAATAACTTTCTTTTTTATAGGTGTCTAATTAGTTAGTAAAACTGTATCTGTAACTACTCATAGTACTATTAATCTATTCGTTAGATATACTAACTCCAGTTAGGTTATACCTCGATGTCTCAATTGCTGCCGATACTTCCCCTATAGCTGTAACCCGGTCAGGTTAGGTTAGGTTAGGTTAAGTTAGGTTAGGTTAGGTTAGATTAGGTTAGGTTAGGTTAGGTTAGGTTAGGTTAGATTAGGTTAGGTTAGGTTAGGTTAGGTTAGGTTAGGTTAGGTTAGATTAGGTTAGGTTAGGTTAGGTTAGGTTAGGTTAGATTAGGTTAGATTATACCTCGAAGTATCGGCAGCGATTGATATCTAGGTATAACCTTCGATGTTAGCCACAGTTGTCGACGAAACGTTTAAACTTATGGTTGCTTCAATTTAATTTTGCCTGTTTCGGATTGTAAATGTTTTACTTTATTATTTAGTACTGGAACCGTAAAACTACTAACCCAGTATACCTACCACAAGAAAGAAAAAGATCCCTTATCTTTCTCGACTAGTCGCAGCTAACGAAGGCGGCTAGTACTTTATAAAATTTATGCATCTTTCTCTTTATTTAAACAGTTCGTGTATGTGTGTGTCTCTCTCTCTTTAATTACTGTACTACCAATTGCTTCATGGATCTTAAATAAATTACAGTCGCGTTGACAAGTTGTTATTCACATATCTGATATGGTTTTTAAAAACGTGGTCGAACCTAATTGCAATGTACATAATCGAATTTAACAATTAATAAAAGTAATGCAACACTTTTTTTGTAGGGTTAAATTCAATCAATTAGTGAATTAATTTTTTGAATTAACTTTACCCATTATAGATAACCTCAAGTTAATGAGCTACGTATCCTAGGAGTTGCTGCTGTTACATCATTTTAGTTTTTGTTACAGTACCTACTGGTGCGCAAAACAGAGCACCCGGGATCGATTCTCGGCGAGGGAATAACAGCAACAACATTTTTTTTTCAATTAATTTGAGGTTATCTGTAGTGTGTAAAGTTAATAAATACAAAACAATTAATTCACTAATGCACTGAATTTCACCCTACAATAACTCAAAATTTCTCATTACTAATAACGATTATGCATTGGTTCGACGATTCTGCAACCTATATATCTTAGGTACGTATCGCCTCTGTCACTTCTATCACCTCCTCGTAGCTTAGGGGTAGATTAGGTATTGATGCGTAAAACCATGGTCCCGGGTTCTATTCCCGGCGACGGAGTGACACCAACAACAATTTTTCCTCAATAATTTGAGGTATTTGTAGTGGGTAGAGCTAATTCAGAAAAGTAATACACTAATAGAAAAGTAGAGAAGTTTTTATTAGGAAGTTCATGAACAATAAAACTTCGTCGAATCCGAAAAAGTGCGTGTTTTTTAATGAACCGTGGATAACACACAACAAACACACATAGCAGTTCATTTAGGTCATGGTCCTTCAAGCCGGATCATACTTCTACTCTAGGTATAAAATTTATGAAGGGTTTACAGTTACGTTTTATTTATAAAGTTGGATAATTCACTTTCGTGAAGTAGAAGTCAACTTAATTATGAAAGGATATAGAATATTGTAGTAAGAAGTTATATAGACATACAAAACAGTCTGTACTTTCTTAGTAAAAATATTAATCTACGTCTTATGTGCCCAGTATTGGTATTTGGTATGATCGTACGGTTTTTTCAAATCAAATGCATTGGGATGGGTATATTGCTTTGTTGAAAAAACTGAATATACAATGGGGGAGAATAGTCAACAGGTATTTGTTATATTTGAGATTCTCATCAATTTCATATTTTTCCGCATTCTCAAAATGTCGAAGCAATTTTCATTTAATTGTACTAGACTTATTGGCATTCGCTTTAACCCGTTTCTTTTTCCAGTGGTCGTTTTTACTTTCATGTATTTAATTGGAATGGTGAAGTAAACCCAAAACACAGTGCCAACTGTATAACCGCTTACTGCATTCATAAGCAACTTTTAATGTAGTCGTTTATGATACATGACATGCATTTTACAATTGCTACAGGCATTCTCTCCTTTTAAGTAAGAGAATTGTTTATGTGTAATGAGCCGTGCATGTTATTACGATGCCGGTAAATTGTATTCATCACGAGTAAAATGACGTAAACGAACGTAATTCTTTTTCTTCTATTTTTCGTTAAAAACGTACATGAAGTTGTTTTGCAGTTTCGCTAAATAGAAGGTTTTAATTATCGAAAATTGCAAAATTTGACTATTGTAGTTGAGACGATCAAATTTGGCATTATCATCATCGTAAGGTCGTCGGTCCTAAGACTGATTGGACACCCACCTCCACTCCTTTCTATCGTGAACTAATCTTCGCATTTCCCTAAAACTATAGGGTTGTTCGCAAAGTCATTTCGTTTTTTACTTTATTAAATTATATATTGACCGTTCTGGTCCAACACCTTTTGCCATCTTTCTGGTAGTAGCATAATTCCACGCTCATAAAATTTTTGGTCTTTTCTGGCAAAAAACTGATCGAGGAGGTTTTTGACCTCCTCATTTGAGGTGCAGGTTTTACCGTCTAAAAAATTTTGGACTGACCGGAACAAATAATAATCCGATGGTGCCAGATCTGGAGAATATGGTGGGTGTAACATTGTATCCCATTCAACCTGTAAAAGCTTTTGGCGAGTGACCAAACTTGTGTGAGGTCTCGCGTTGTCTTGGTGAAACACTACACCTTTCCTGTTGATTNTATTTTTCCATTTATGCCAAATGGTTTTCAATGGAATTTACAAATTTTCCATTAATTCCCATTGAAAATCAATGGAAATTTTTCCTATGTAAATATTAATGGAATTATTAAACAATTATTTTTCCATTTATGCCAAATGGTTTCTATTGAACGGAATTTACAAATTTTCCATTGATTCCCATTGAAGTTCAATGGAAAATTTTCTCACGGGTTGTATCAGAACGACAACAATTACCACAAAGTTAAGAGGGTGGTTGGTTTCTGGCTTCCTCCGATGTTGAACAGAGAGGTATTTAATGCTGATTTATGTAAGAAGTAATCTTCAGGATGGTATAAACACCTTCGGAAATGGCTCCCATAGGTTATGATCGATTAAAGTTATAACAGCAATTAATATTCTTTCGCGTCATTAAACTCGGGATTAGGCTACATTGCCTGTTGTATTCAGTAGCGGGATGGAATAATCACAAACGCTTAATCATAATCCTGAGGATAATGGATCGTCAAATAAAGAAAAGACTCTTAAAATCTATCACGAAGGTTTAATCGGTCTTTTCATTCAATCCTAATGATGCTAAATTGTTATGTTACCAATCCAAATGAACAAGACGTAAGCTTTTCATTTTCGCTTGTATATATGACGTAATTTTGTCACTATTTTATTGTCTTTTTATTATTGTTTTTTTTTACGCTCGTTAAATGAAAAGAAAGAGTTAGTTAGAAGCATGTTGCTATCGAAGTATCATATGTTCAAGATACCGTGGATAGAAAAGGTTAGAAGTGAGAAGGCAGTAGAGAAAGTAGGAGAACAAAGTTTACCAATTTCCATTCTATTTCCATTTAATTACCACTGATAATGATTAATGGTAATAAAAGGAGAATTGCCAATGGGATGAATGGAATTCCCACTCAAGGGGACTTCCATTGCTGAACGCAATGGGATTTCCCTTGCGTTCCATTGGAACTTCCATTCCTGAACCCAATGGAAATCCTAGTGTCAATTCTTTATTTTTTACTTTTAATTATTGCTAGGGGTAATTAAATGAAATTCTTTTTAATCAAGATGAAATATGAGGAAAATGCCCTTTTTTCTAATATGGCTACTATAGCTATTATCTAATATCCACATGGTATCTTTGACATTTCATTATTTTCTCTGATTTTTTTTTGATATATCATAAAAGGATATCATCAAAGGAGTACCCAGAAAACTTCTCTTCATCAAGGGATTGATTTATCAGGGACTTCAGCTTTTGGGCTTCGTTGTCAAAAGCTAACCGTCTCTCATTATTTATTGATAAAACCAATGCAGTTTCACAAACATCCAAGTCGATAAATTAGTTTCATAGTTTATGACTACAAAAGCTTACAAACTACTAAATTACGTGACATAACTCCTGTTATTGTACATTTCTGTTTCCTGAGCCTTCTTTCAATGCTTTAGCTGGTAATTTAACACATATTCTTGGGACATTTTTAATTGTTTCACAAAACTTAAAGGTTTGTTTTCAATTTAACGGCTTGCAAGTTTCTACTCTACTATATAGTAGTTATACTTCATATACTTTCTCCAGCGATGTGCCCCTTCCAATGTCTTGGATGCGCGCTGGCAAAATCGTAGGTATGGAGAAAAAAGCTCATTATACTCTCGACTCTTGTTCATTAAACATACTTTTCCATGCAGTACCTGCCAAAAGTTTTGTTCAATCATGAATAGTAGTGCGAGTCGAAAACAAGCGTTAAAACCTTTAATATGTCTTTAAATGTAAATAAATTTAAATAAACATCTCGTTGATATTTTCAGTAGTAATTGGTACCAATAACAGCACATTTGAGCAATGCAATTATAGTGGATTAAATGGTCAATTTTTCCGTGCAGTACTGTACGGATTGTACGCTTTTTGCCGGTTAAGAGTTTGGCCGAGAGTTGTCTCCTTTTTCTTCTGGCCTAGTGCTGTTCTTTTCTACTTTGCGCCGGTCAAACTGAAGGTCACGTCCCTACAGAAACTAAACGAAGTATACTGCCAACTGTCCAGTTAAATTGCTTTCCCAGTGCCATCGCCTATTTTAGTTTGTGGCACTGTCATTCACATTACGACAAGTGTGAATAATTAGCAAAGGAATTTAGCTAGTCTTTTATAACTGGTTGGTTATTAGTTGTCATCATATATGGTAATGAGAAACACTCGTTGTAGAGGTCGGAATTCGAACCTGAGCCCATTGGCTCTAAAAATATCACGCTTATCTTGGATCCATAAACCGAGTCGGTAAAAATTTTTGAAATAGCTAACAGTCAATTAAAAGCGTTTAGTTCCGTTAGAGGTTAAATTTGGACCACGCTTGTTATGGCATGAGCATGTTATTAGTATTATTGTGTATTCGGTTATCTAATGAGTGCCTGATGACGGAGTAGTAAGTGAAATAATTTGTTTAATGTACAAATGTACTACTTTTCGTAATGTAATATTAAAAAAACAGGCAGATGGTCCATCAGGTGTAATTTTCTAAATGATGTCTTCGGTCTGTTAGTCAGGCGCTCTCCTTACATTCGCAACAGGAGAAAGTTAACACTCTAAATTAATTAAAAGGTTGGCACAGTGGGTATTTTTGCGGAAAATTCGACCTAAGCATTCAACTTTAATACCACTCATTACGACACAAGTAGGTGTAAGCTTGTAATTGTTAAATAAAACTGGAAGGACCGAAGATGAGGTTTATCAAAGATATAAATGCCTACTTTTACTAACGGTTTATGAATGAATACATTACGGGTCTATAAATTTGTCAGAAATTTCGTGTTTTACCACGAAAAAATTGGGTCAAATGTATGCCACAACTAATAAGCAAACCATGTCAATTTTTTCAGTATTAGCAACAGGTAATAATTAATGATCCTTTTATCTATAGAAAATTACGATATTAAGTGTTTAACATCATCATAAAATTTGATATTAATTTAATTTAATCGTTTTTGCTCGTAAAATCAAGCCAATTAAATAGTGAGATCACAGACTCAACATATAACCTAAAAAGAACCTAATTTCCAATACTCTCAAAACATCGTAATTACACAAGGGTCACAAAATTCCATTGCACTAATTAGAATAAAACAACATAAGAATATATAGTAGTATAAATCGTCCAAACGGTTGGTACCATTGTCTGCACTTATACTTCAATCATGGGGTTCGTGCTCTTAATGATTCCGTTGATGGGAGTATAGTCACAGCTGCTACTCTATTGTATATACTACCCTAAGGTGGAATATTAACATTGAAGCACGTTAAAAATTCCACAACATCCAACAAACATCAAACAATGAAAGTAATGAAAACCGTTGCAACAAAACAAGTTGGATCGTTTATTTTACCAGAATAAAGATACCGAGCACGTAAGGTAAATTTGCAACAGATTTAAACTAGCAGGAGCTTAAGTTACAAAAGGCAATTTTGTCGACTGAGCGGTATGGTCTAGAGGTTTAGACCAATACTTAGCATGCGGGAGGGCACCGGTTCGATTCCGGATCAGTCTGCCCTAGTCTAAGTTTTTCTGCGGTTTCCATGGATCACTTAGACAAATGCTGGGGCAGTAAAATTTTTCAGATAATCGTTTACTCTCTTCTGTCTTTATTTCGTTCGCCTTATTTTTCACACCCCAACCACCACCGACCTGTTCCCACGATCCCTAAAGAGAGTATGAGAGGACCTTCTGTATTACTCACCGGCGTAGTTCGGAGGGACTGCCCGCTCATTAGCATTAGTCCTCACAGTTGATAATTTGCGAATGTGGTGTTAAAAATGTTGATTTTGTTTTTCTTTTTCTTGCATTGTCATCATACGGTCGTCAGTCCTAAGGCAGTTAGACATGCACCTCCACTCTTTCCTATCTTGAGCTAATCTTCACACTTCCCTAAAACTAGAACATTCCACCTTCTTTACTATTTACGATTTAGATCTCATATAGGTCCACTTCTACTCCTATTAACTCCTGTTTCTGCATAGCAGTTGTTTAATTTCAAGGAAAACGTTATTGATATGTTTTGAAAATGCAGGGCGCTGAGCCAGATTATTGTGATTTAAAACTTTGGAGTTGTGGCTTAAAGTTAATATAGTGAGTTTATTATTTCTTTTGCAGAATACTTGTAATACACGTGTAATCAGTGATAGAGACCAAGTTTGAAATGAATTTGTTGCTAATTGCTTTTATAAATTTTGCATTTCTATTTTATTTTGCTAAAGTTCAAACATATTTACATAAAATTAGGTTAGAAATTTTGGTACCTTTACTTTAGAACTTTATGATACGGCACCGTTGAAATAAATCCTTTGTATTAGTTTTTCCTTTTGTAAAACTCGAAAAACATTAGTCTTGAAAATCAGCGTTAATACATGTTTGTTGAGATAAAATGATCATAAAATCAATAATTTTTAATATGTGGAATACTATCATCAAACGTGCAATTTTACAGGTACGTGTGCTGCATATAGAAAGAACAAATATATCGAGAACGGTTGCAATATAAGTACAAATATTTAAATTTAATTTCTTTTGTAAAAAAGGTTATGTTTGATGTATTTACGAATTTAATAACACTGAAAATATATGTAGTTCCTGGATATATTTGGAATATATGGGTACAGGTAATGAATTTTGCCGTTAACCTTAAACTTTTACACGGAATTCACGATTTTTTTTTGAATTATAAAAAGTCTGACCGATTAGCATAACAAAAAGGTTAAATAAAACAAAATACAATCCACTGTCACTCTGTTTTATAATTGTTATAAATGAAACGAACGTTTTTGATATATATTTGACGTAATTAAGTGATCCATTAATGACAAACCTCATAAATTTCGATTTGCTACCTTGAAAAGCCAGGCTTTTCTCCACCCATACAAACGAACCAAAATAACAGTGTTTAAAACTGGAAATAATCTGCAACTGTTCTTTAAATACCCAACCAATTTATGACATCATTTATTAAGTATGTCCGACTGACAGATAATAAGCAGATAAATGCTATTATATTAATAACTGCAATATCCTTAAACATTTTTATGAAGTACTTTAATAAAAGGTATTCAGATCGCTCAGCACGAGCCAAAATTTGGTTGACGTTGGTTTAGTAGGTCAATCTGTCACTTCCTTTATTTAACCTTTCATAAAAAAGTTATTCGAATGTGATATTAAACGTAAAAATTACTTTAAATTGTTTATAATCTTTTTATATAGGTATTATCCTATTAAACATCGTTCACGTTTCTTCTTGCCAACCAGACCGCGAAAGAAGACAACAATGCATCACGTGTTTAAGTATTTACCTATTTACTGACTGCCTTTTCGTAATTCCAGCGCAAACATTATATTTTTATATTGTGGAAATGTTCAGTTTAGCTGTAAAAACCCAGTGTTGGACTAGGACATTTCGGCCCATGAATATTTATAATCCCATTGCCTATTCTCATTTACAATAATTTAATTGAACCTAACCCAAAAATCTCCTCTTTCATTATTAAGGGCGTGGAGGTTAGAGTAACATTTGGGACATTTTGGCTCATGAATATTTATAATCCCATTGTCTATNCTAGTGGCGTCATCTCTTGGTTAGGCCGGAAACTTATCAATCCACCCTCGTATATTAATAACTGCAATATCCTTAAACATTTTTATGAAGTACTTTAATAAAAGGTATTCAGATCGCTCAGCACGAGCCAAAATTTGGTTGACGTTGGTTTAGTAGGTCAATCTGTCACTTCCTTTATTTAACCTTTCATAAAAAAGTTATTCGAATGTGATATTAAACGTAAAAATTACTTTAAATTGTTTATAATCTTTTTATATAGGTATTATCCTATTAAACATCGTTCACGTTTCTTCTTGCCAACCAGACCGCGAAAGAAGACAACAATGCATCACGTGTTTAAGTATTTACCTATTTACTGACTGCCTTTTCGTAATTCCAGCGCAAACATTATATTTTTATATTGTGGAAATGTTCAGTTTAGCTGTAAAAACCCAGTGTTGGACTAGGACATTTCGGCCCATGAATATTTATAATCCCATTGCCTATTCTCATTTACAATAATTTAATTGAACCTAACCCAAAAATCTCCTCTTTCATTATTAAGGGCGTGGAGGTTAAAGTAAATGAATATCATGTGACACATGCATTACTCAGTAAGAAGAACGTTTCAGTCTTGGTCAGACACTACAAGACGCAGTTGGCAAATTTGATCTTCTTAGACCACATCAGCACGTCATAGACAGTCTCAGGAAATTACTAACCAAATCGAAGAAGCTCCTAAAAAATGAGTTGATGTAATATCCAAACACGTGCTAGATGGTGATACGCAGCATATGTTTGAAAATCGACTGTGCCTCCGTTGTCGGCAACGGTCCCTGAATGAATGCCGGTAACGGAATCTGAATCTGAGGATATTACCTAGCAAATGTAAAAATTATAGGTAGCCGACGGGACTTGAACCTTGACGAAACTCTGGTACAAACTGGAGTCGGTGGATCGGCTTGCGAGTTTCGATGATTTAGAGAGTTGGACCATAGGTTCAAGTATAAATGGGGGGCAGGGGGGTTCATAAAGAGAAACCAGACTAAGACAAATCCCTGAAGGAGGGCAGCAGCTCTTTCAGTACTCAGGATGGCAGAGATCACGAGGATCGGTATGGCACTCTGATGCACAATACTGCGATGTGGAAGGCAACGAGAAACCACCATATTATGATATCCCAAGAAAAACATACCAAACTGGAATGATGGCGTCCTCTGGGGTGAAGCACTCCAGACGTAAACTAATCCCCGATTCAGAAGTCCTGGCGGGCACTACCTCGGGGGATGTCATCAATAAGTGCAATAGGGGGAGGTGCAATATTTCACGAGTCGAAGCGTGGAATGTTAGAAGGATGTGGAATGTTCTTGTTTTAGGGAAACTAACATGGACGGTGGACCGTGGATAGAGAAGGTTAGAAATGAAGAGGTATTGGAAGGAATAGGAGAACAGAGGACTCTATGTAAGTCAATAAGAAACAGGCGAGATAGGTTTGTAGAACACCTTCTCAGGCACGAAGGTCTAATCAAAGTCATATTCGAGGCAGAAGCAGGAATTACGAGGTGCAGATTACTGTTCGGAGCTGTTGGAAGTGGCTAAATACGTCGTAATCATGATGCACTGTGCCGTCAGCCATTATTTCTATTCACAGGAATTGTTGCCGGCAGCGGAGGCACCTTCCTGGGTATTGCATTATTATTCGCTTGTCCCGTACACTTTTAGAAAATATAGGTATCGCTATCGGGCGACATGACCTAATGGTTTAGAACATTGCTTAGCATTCCGAAGAACACCAGTTTGATTCTGGATTCACCTGCCCCGATCTAAGTTTCTCTGTGGCTTTTTTGAATTACTGAGGCAAATGCTGGGGCAACAATAATACTTCAGAGATAATAGTTCACTTCCCTTTTATCTTCATTTCGGCCATCTCATTCTTCTCACCATAACAACCACCCACTCATCGCCCCTCGCTTGCGTAATTATATTATCTTGAAACAGTAGCAATAATCATGTCCAATCATGTCTTATTATTGAGTTATTATTACGATTACAACGCCTCACTATTTTTTCTAGGGCACTCTTTTAAAGCGAGACGTTAATTCTCTTTTTTATTCTAATCTCTGTGCTTAATAAGGACCTGTGATCAACCACTAAGCTGTTCCTCGCTAAACCAATATCTTTCAGTACGAAATTTTTGAACCATCAGTACATAAGTTGACTTTGCCAGCTGTTACCGTTGCCTAGTTTAAATTGGAACAAGCATGTCGCTTAAATTTGTTTTTTCCTGTGATTTACTTAGCACCTTGAAGACGTGTTACACATCAGCTTTGAATAAAACTGTCATTGCTGCCAATGTAGAACAAGAAGTGCTCTTAAAATTGGCACACAATTTTATAGCCACCTAAAAAAAATTTTTAGCAGTTTAAGGTGAAACCAATGAGTCAAAAACCGCAATAATCTTCTTTACTGCCTAGTTCAACTACATCATCACTTTGACAGTACATATTTTTCATGAGTATATGAGACAAAATACACCTAAAATTCGGTGCAAATAAATAAATACGTAAGATCCGGGTAATAATAATGGGAAATGGTACAAGAAGTGTAACACATCCGTTGCAGAATTGACAAACACGTCTGCTCTGAATAACGAATGTGTATCTGCAATTGGCACAAGATATGTATCAGCACCTTGGAGAATATAAACACAAATTGTGATGGAATAGCAGACAACATGCAAAAATTTTGAGAGTGTGGGTACTCAGTTACTTGGAACATAGATAGTAGTGGGACATGCACATCTGAGTCACAAAGTTTTGATCCTAAAGCCTGATAATCATGTAATATAGAAACGGAGACAGACATTGAATGATATATCGAGTGGCAAGCGCATTGATTAAAATATTAATTACTCTGTTTGTTTTAAAACCGTAAAATTACCGAGGATTGACGGCGATTGTTCGTAACTGTGAAACCATTGTCTAAATATGCTTGTAACAGACTCTAACGAAGGAATAGGTTTGTTATGATAATGCATGATGCAACATTATAAAACCACATTACTATTAAAACATCTGATTAAAAGATATAAGTGTGCCTTAAGTCTTTCTTCAACATCCAGGATGTTGTCATTTAATTGGGACACAAATCTATTGACGTGTTGGACATGGTTAAATATCAGTATTCGTTCGTGGGGTGGCGTATACAGAATATGGTGAACTCATATCTGCGGAATCATGAGTACACTTTGGGTTTCCTTAAGTTATTATGAGAGAAGATTCTATGATAGAAGTGCCATGCCCTTTGACAAAGGTTACGTTATTAGCACTAGAGTAATAATATTGTCAAAGAGGATTACCTGGTTGATATAAACAACGAATGTACTCACACATGTGCATCAAATGTCAAATTTGACAGCTGTACGGTATGGCAACGTTAGAATTGGAATCTGTCAAATGAAGATGTGAACTGCTATTGAACTAATAAATAAACACTAACAAAAAAACTGTTGGGTATTTCATTCCCACCAGCCACTAATGCTGGTAGGCGGGCAGTCCCTCCGAACCACGCCGGAAGGTAGGGCGGAAGGCTCTTTTCAGCCTCCTTTCAGGAATCGTGGGAATGGGTGGGTGGTGGTTCGGGTGAGAAAGATGAGACGGACAAAATGAAGACAGAAGAGAATGAAAGATTATTTATCTGTGGAATATTACTGCCCCAGCATTTGCCTAAGTGATCCAAGGAAATCACAGAAAAACTGGGCCCAACGCAGACGGACCCGGAATCGAACCGATGTCCTCCCTAACGTGATAGAAATAAGCTCGTTAGTCCTAAGACTGGTCGGACAGGCATCTCTACTCCTTCCCATCCTGAGCTAATCTTCGCATTTCCCTAAAACTAGAACATCCCACATCTTTAACTATTTGCGAACAGTAATCTAATCTAGGTCTACCTTTACTCCTCCTAACTCCTGTTTCTGCCTCTAATATGTCTCTGACTAGACCTTCATGTCTGAGAAGGTGTCCTACCAACCTATCTCGCCTATTTCCTATTGACTTCCATATAGTCCTCTGTTCTCCTATTCTTTCTCATACCTCTTCATTTTTAACCTTCTCTTTTTTTAACGACTGATTTTTTCTCTTTCATCTGATTTTAAGTATTTTCTTAAGTGAATATGGACAAACTAATGTTCGAAAGATAGTTTTTTTGACGAAATTTATACGGTGTTCTATTGACCTTAAAAAAAGTTCATGCATACCTCATAATTTAGATGCCTGACTTGCGGTAGTTTTATGGGTTGAGGTGCAACAGATGTCGGAGATCTGCCAATAAACACAAAATTTATATGTTCGGTATTATGTTAACCAAGGTCGAATATAACAATCATTTATTCAATTAACGGTCTTAAAACAAATGTGCTTATGGAACTACTAACGGTGTTTAAAGATCACTGTTTTATTTATAAAACATAAGAAAAATAAAAACAATTCAATTCATGTACAAACCTTTACAATAATCCTTAAACGCCTTTCAACACCCAGGGTATCATTATCAATATCATCTACATCGTATCGTTCGTAAATTATATACATATCAATCAATATCACGATGTCCTATAAGTAGATACTGAGAAGCGGGAATAATTGGAGAAAATTAACGAAAGGTTTCAAATCAATGATTTAATAATTGTAACAGTTGCTACCTACTTTTTGTGCCTACTCTGCCTCACAATATATAAACATTATTTCATTTAATTATTTATTTCGTTTAACAACAACATTTTATTTGATTAGTGGTTGCTTTGTAACAGCACGCTGTTCCTGTATTTGTTTTGCTTTTATCGTTCTACCGGTTATGGTTATACAATAGCTGGTATTTTTTGGCCGGACTGCAGAAGATACGTAACCAACCAGTTACAAGTCGTCATGGGGTTCCGTTAGAGATTTTACACTCTGGGATGTCCGTCGCGAGTTCAAGCCCGTCATCTTCCACGTTCACGAGGTTCACGTCATACATCTGTCGATGATATCGAGCTGAAACAATTCGCACGGCTTCCACCTAAATATCCGGAACCATACTGACCAAATATTCGTGACATAAACAGTAAATTGTAACCGAGTGACCGATTATTAGTTAGTAACTATGCGCCCATTTTACCTACCTAATGGTATTCCATATTCAACGATAGGCTCCTAATAACAAATATTATCAGCGTTCTATGTATGTGTGATTAAATGACAATATTACGTTGTTATTAGTAGGACCATACCGTAGGACCACAAATAGAATGTAGTAGTGGCTACGACTAAACGCATGTCGATAGATAAAATCTCAATATCATCACCATAAGGTGGTCAGTCTTAAGACTGGTTAGACACGCACCTCCACTCTTTCCTATCATGAGCTAATCTTCGAATTTCCCCAAAACTAGAACAACCCACATCCTTAACTGTTTGCGAACAGTAATCCTCTGCATCTCTTAATTCCTGTTTCTGCCTCAAATATGACTTTGACTAGACCTTCATGCCTGAGAAGGTGTCCTACTATCCTTTCTCGCCTATTTCTTATTGACTTCCATAGAGTCCTCTGTTCTTCTGTTCTTTCTAATACCTCTTCATTTCTAACCTTCTCTATCCACGGTATCCTCATGCATCATTCGCCTGTAACACCACATTTCGAACGCTTCTAACCATTTTTTTGTTAGTGAAAACTTCTTTAGCGACGTTGGGCACTTTTCGGCAGG
Source organism: Agrilus planipennis (assembly GCF_000699045.2). Taxonomy (NCBI): domain Eukaryota; kingdom Metazoa; phylum Arthropoda; class Insecta; order Coleoptera; family Buprestidae; genus Agrilus; species Agrilus planipennis. The sequence continues at coordinate 1,615,787 of NW_020440736.1, read as the reverse complement.
GGAAAATGTTATGGGTTCGCGTCAGCGACATGCTCACGACTGGCGCACGCGCAGCGGCCGTGTGCTGTCGGCGTTAGACGCTTTTTGGATGGGTGAAATCTAGTGCGTTCGCGTCACCGACATGCTTGTAGCAGTATATCTGAGTATATCTGTAGCTATACAGCTACGACGATCGATGCGGTTTTTACGCGATACTTAGATAAATTTCAATCAAACGTTTTCATTTCTTACTTTAGTTACCATAAGCCTATTGTATTTTTTTTAGAACACAATGAAATAATTAAAAGTACAAAAAGTCTGAGAATTGAAATTAATGATGACAGTGATGCAAACAATGTTAAAAATCAAGTACATTTAAATTTATGTAAATATTTGAATAATAAAAAAACATTCCGTCCTGACTTCTTAAATACCTAAAATCATCCACTTCTTCTAATTTTTCGTCTCCTGTCTTTATATTCGCTCTTTCCCAACCTTTTCTTCCATTGCGTACCAGTATGAGGTTATGACTTTTAAATTTGGGTGTTTCATTCAATGCTAGTGGGCTTTCAGGAGTCGTGAGAATGGGTTGATAGTGGTTGGAATGAGAAAGATAAGACGCACTAAATGAAGAGATCATTTCTCTGAGTGAACCAAGGAAATCACAGAAAAGCTTCGAATTGAACCGATACCCTCCCGAATGCTAAGCAATGATCTAAGCTACTAAGCCATGTCACTCGGTGGTTACGGTGTGGAATAACCTTGATTTTTTTATGTGAACTTTGAACTTACGTTAGGTTATAGTGTAAGAAATTTGCCTGATTAGCTTGTGTGAAATGATATGCCCCATGAAATTAGGTTATGTTATGATGAGGAAACATAGACATAGAGAATGGACTGAGCATTACCCTTATGAAATTGATCACCCTTTAGAAAGAGACTCTGTCTCTGTTTTTTCCGCTCCTGCAAGAGTCTGACGTAAACTGATTAAAATTCTTCTTCGCTTTGTCTCTCTCACACATTTCTGCTTTATAACTAATTAGGGAATGCGCAGTCCACTCTCTATGTCTATGATGAGAAAGGACTCCCTGATTGGCTCGAGTGAGGTGCTATGCAGTAATAGTTAGGGTTAAGTTTTGATATCTTTAATGGCTTATGTTAGATTATGGTTACAAAACATTTCTTGAATGACTTTTGCGAAATGGTGCGCATCAGGGGTTTAGTGGTTTGTACTAACTTATAGTAGGAATGATTTCCCTGATTAACATGTGTATAGGCTTATGAGCAACTAGGGGTTTAGATTAAGTAAATGTGGAAAATAATTTCCTGATTGGTTCATATAAAGTGCTATCTTGTTCTGGATATGGTTTGACGAGCAGGCCTAATCATTTACTTAATCGTTTTATAATTGTTCCATATATATATCTAAATAAAAAAGAACTTAACCTTTAACTACTGAGTTTAGTATATAGGTTAAGTTAATGCTTATCGTTGAGCTATTTGAATTGACATTTCAAATGCCTGTTGAAAAGAATTGCTTCCTTTTCTTTAAACGCATACATTAAATTTCGTAAATTTTTAATGATTTTCTTATTGTTAGTTGCCAAAGTTATTACAAAAGCCCAAAAAGTAAACACAATTATTCCTATGCATGTAGATACATGTTATACAATAAATAAATAATTCTAATAAAAGTACAGAAATGAACATGTTTTTCTATAGCTTTCTATTGCTATTGCAACACTTATATAACAACAAAAAAAGATATAATTGGCACGTAAACAAAGGTTATTTATGATTGCGTCTGTTTTTTAACAATGTAGATCTAAAAAACGCGGTATACCAGTGTGACGTCAATGGAGGAATAGTACAGGTAGGTATCTGTGATCCAATAATTATACTGACCAACTGTCAATGTTGTTTGCATCTGCCGTAGTCTAAAACATTCTTGTTTGTATCCATAACATCGGTAACAGTACTTTTCAAAGCCTTTCACAAATTTTATTGCACGGTTTAATGGAATTAGAATTATATACACATCTGAAGTCAAAGAAGGAAATCCATGCATGGATGATGGAAATTTTTTGATAATCATTGTTCGAAATGAATCGATCTCGCGATTTTGTTTCCATACTCTGTTTTTGATTTGTATTTTATAGTACGAAAAAAAATACCGTTCCCACTTCCTTAATCACTCAGATACCGTACTGGTACAAAGGGTTTGACCCATAAACATAGAGCATCAATTGAGCATTATGAATTGAGTTGTGAAATAAATACAGACTAAAGTGCCAGAGACAAAGCGAAGGTGCAGCCAGGACAATGTGGTCATTCGTATCATGCGGTTTACACACCACCACGACTCCACAGGCGCAGGTGGCTGAAATCACCACTGCCAGTTGCTTCTGGTAGTTAAAGCAGGGTACCCTAGAACCATCTCATGCAGGAAGACCTATCTTATTCCGACCTGGATTAGTAGGCTTGGGAATCGAGATATACGCTGCGCACCCGTCCAGTATGCGAGATGTAATCACTGCCACCTCTAAATGGTCGAGCAGGTATGAGAATTTCCAATTTGAGCTTCCCGGGCCTCCCATAATGTCAGTCTCCATCACTGGTCAGATATTCTTAGAATCGAATTACTTGTATTTCGGCACTGATAATCCATCTCGATTCTATGGAATCGCCACCTTCCTCTGATCCTCAACACATTGCTTTTCGTTTGATGGATATAACCATTTTTGCAATCCTCGATCACACATCTTTTAATAAGGTTCTGGCCTTTTCTCACATTCAGTGGGATCGGCTGCAAATGACTTTAATTTTAGGAGTAAATGTCGTGTTGTCTACCTGCAGGTTTCGCTGTTGCTTCTGGGAGATAAAGCAGAAATCCTAGAACCATCTTGTGCAGGAGGGACCTATCTTCGCGTCACGGCACTGACCCCAAAATCTTTCCGACACCTTGTACGTCCACCGCAATTATGTACAGTGGAACTTATAATTTACCAAGACCTTCTGATAATGATGAAAATTTCAAGAATGGGATTAATTCCTTAGCTTAATTTGCAGTAGCTACTATGGGTGGGAACAGTTTCGTGTATCTCACTTATGCATCTAGTTGATTGCCCACTCAAATGTATCTACTCCGGATTGAAGCAAGGAGGTGCTCCTATTTTTAAAAGTAGTACTAGCAAACACTTATCTCTACATACAAAAATCTGAGTCGCTGTTCAAAGAACGACTAGAGCCTCACTAAAGGAATATACACTCACATGTTTGAGATTCTACTCACATCTGTATCAATTTCAAATGGAGTGAGTATAAGCAGCACTCTACTCTCCATTTGTTTATTCTAAGGAAATGTAACATATCAAAGTCCTTGATTTTCAGTTTCAATCTACGTTTTTCGATTTCAACATCAAGTGAACATTTACATTATGTATGACAGACCCATTACGCACGATCCTGTCAAATGAAATAGATATGTATGTACCTATATCACTTGTCAAATTAAATGTCAGAAATTTCAATTTTGAAATAATTTGATCGTAAAACATAATAAACGTTTACAAAATCAGAATTTATTCGCCAAACATGTCAATAATGAAGCACACAGAAAAGGACGACATACATCAGTATCTTGTTAAGGAGTGGTACAAGGAAATGATAATTGCTTCAAGACCTTATTCGGAACCCTTGATGGAGAAATCAACCGTGGATTTGATAAAACTTTGCTGCGATTCATTACGTTTGGACGACCACGTTTTTATAATGAGCACAGAAGTGTTAGAGCAGTACATAAGGGTAAAAAATGATCAAAACGCCGTTATTAGTGATTGTGTCCTAGATGTAGTGTGTACAATTTTCGTATGCAGCAAACACGTCGGAGAACAATCTGAGCTTCGGATAACAAATGTGAAATCCTTTTTAAAAAGGGTAACGTGTAGAGATTTCGATAATATTACAATTAGAAAATGTGAAATGGACATTTTGAGGAGTCTTGACTACAAACTGCCACTCAAATCGAAAATGGACGACTTGAACACGTTTTATATGTACTATGTGAAACCGTTAGAATTGAGAATTGATATCAGTAGTTTGTGTTCGGAATTGTTGAATTTGACGGTCATTTCATGGTTCCGGATTTTCCACGAATTGAAACGTACTTATTCAAAGAATGAAGAATCCTTTGAAGTGTTTCAGAAATTGGTGGTTAATAGTTGTTATGTGCCCTGTAGCATTATCTTGTGCGCCTTACATTTGACCAACTCTTATCATGCGTTAAACTTAGACAAAGTCTCTTTAGAATTGGAGAGATTGTCCCAAATCCATTCGGACCATTTACAATATTTAGCTAATAAGATATACGATAGAACTTCTGGATGTAAATCAGTTTAACTTTTTATTCGGTGGTTCGGCTTTAATATCCTGTGACATTATAACGGACGTATGAGAGGGCGGAGACGGACACTGGGGTAGGAAAACATTTCCCCTTTATGGAGAGCGTAAACCAAAAAAATCGGTTCGATAATAATTAATTAGTATTCTGGTGGGAGCAGGGAGGAATAGTTAAAGCTTCTTTCGAGCTGAAAACTTCTTTTGATAAATAAAACAAATTTCGAGCTTCATTCATACAATGAGGTAAACCTTTCTCTATCATGACCTAACCTACAAAAAGCATAAGAAGTGGAACAATTTTTATTTAAAATTAAAAGCTTTTCATACCCCTTCCCCTCTTCCGTAACCCCTATCTTGCCGCAAAGTACTAATTACATATTGACAATGCAAACCTTTTCCGTTCTCGTTTCCCACACCCGCTCCATCAGTGGGAAGCTTTCCTACCCCGTTCTTCCTCGCTTCCTCTCCCTTTATTATTATTTTTATCTATTAAACTGTTTAGTATTCTCTAGGAATAATATGTGGTTAGATTATGTACAATTTTATTTTTAAAGTTGAGAATCAATTTTGTGTTGCACGGCTTGTTGCATAGCTATTTAAAAAGGGTAAATGTATGTAAGTTTGATATTCAACAACAGTAAGTACTTATTAAAAATTTTAAAATACTTTTTCAACCAAAAAGGAAGTACTTTCTTTCTTAATATGTAATTTCTCTTAATCAAAGGATTAATTAATTTTATAAAAAACAGGCGAATTAAGAATCAAAAATAGAGATACTTATACCATTATATGTACTTCATCATGAATGGGCGACATCATTTTTTTAAAAATGCGACGTGGTACAGGGAAATCTGTAAAAATACATTCAACCAACTTTTCATATAAGTAATAAAGTATGAAATGTAAGTCCAATAAATTTAAAGGCTTTGTTCAAAAGTGTTTGAGTTGTGTTAGGTTGGGTTTTTATAAAATCAGATAGAAGTGGCTGAAAAATCATATTCGACACGTTCTGCAAGTAATGCATTTTTCAACTTAAAAAGAAAAAAATTCGTAGTTTCTGAATTTAGTAAATATTTTGCCTTATTTGCAGGAAAATATTTAATATCATGAGGATACCGTGGATAGAGAAGGTTAAAAATGAAGAGGTATTTGAAAGAATAGGAGAACAAAGGACTCTATGGAATCTAATAATAAATAGGCGAGATAGATTGGTAGGATACCTTCTCAGACATGAAGGTCTAGTCAGAGATATATTAGAGGCAGAAACGGGAGTTAAGTAGAGTAGAGGTAGACCTAGATTATATTACTGTTCGCAAATAGTTCAGGATGTGAGTTGTTCTAGTTTTAGGGAAATGCGAAGATTAGTTTAGGATAGGAAATAGTGGAGGTGCGTGTCCAACCAGTCTTAGGACTCACGACCTTATGATGATGATGAAATTCAGCAAATTTATGGTTATTTTTTTTAAAGAATATTTTCTGTAAAAAAAAAGTTATTTATTACTCAGGTACCTCGGAGGCCGTCACCGCTGCATATTTGTGTTCAACGATCCTCAAACCCCCGAGTAACAAAATTGGATTTATTTCCATCGTTATTGACTGAGTTTTTTTATATAACAACTTTGTAATGCACATATAAAGGGGTCATATTTCTTATGCACTGGTACAATTTTGAAGATGATATGACCTCTCGTGCTCACAAACCGCATCTCTATCCAAGATACTGCACAAAAATTCGATGGTTCTACCCATTTTTGTGCTTTTATTTCTACGACTATAAATGGTCAACACATAAATGAGTCAGCAATTATTTACTGGTCAGGTTAGGTTAGTTAATTTATTAGTTACGTAGACCACTTGCATTTAGACATTGACATCTTCTATTCCGTTTCAACTTAATTTTGAATAATGACCAGTAAAGGAAACTGATAATATGGATTTAAATACTTACTAACCTTACATAATAATTGGTGAAATATTACAAGCCGTAATAACGTCATTCGTCGAATTCTTTTTCATCCGATAATGTTGTTTACAATAATTCGTCGCAAGACTCCTTTTTTTGTGGCTGTAATAATATGCTTGTGTATAAGAAGGACGAAAACGTCTGCAGATGACCTCGAGTTAAGCAAACAACGGCAATCAGGCATGTTCTCGATTGTGGCATTTTTTTAAATCAGATAAGACACGTTATACGTATAAGTGTATTGGATGATCCCCTCTTTCCTTGGTCGTTCCAATTGAAATTAGTTCAGTTCTGGGTAAAAATCGTAATCGAGCACGTGTTAAAGCCGGTCGGATAAATCACCGAAATTCCTTTGTGATGAATAAAATCGCCGCGCCGTTCGTTTGTGCAGAATTTTTATAATTAATAGGTAATTATGTTTTACGTTTTAAGTTTGAATTAAACGTGTGACAGCGACAGAGGATTTTAATTAAAAAGGAAGAATTTTATTTAGAAGAAAGATTGCTTTTCCCGGTGAGTTGATTATTAGATATTTCTGCAAAGGCTATGCACACTACTTTTATGTTTTAAACAGATTAAAACCAATCAGAACAAAGTAAACGAGCAAGAGGCCAAATTATGTCTTTAATTTTGCGTTTAATTACATATTATTATTGAGGACTTGCAGGTGTTCGGAACTTACTTCAAAACAATGGTTGAACTATATCTAAAACCGATACGAATTAATTTGCTCCATGTATTTAAATTATTTCCGGTTGTACTGGACTTCCTGATTGCCCGAAATGCTTACTCTCTTAGGTACCTTAAATACCTACAGGATGTTTCAATTCTTGTTTGTATAACATCTTGCTCATTTAATATTATTAAATGTGCTTTAACTAACTTTACCTATGAAATTTAATGAAAACGAATATACAGGGTGTTTGATCTATACCGTTCATTGGAGGTTTATAAAAACGGAAATAGGTATCGATTTAATAGTCGGTAGGTACACTTCTACAGGTAATAAAGGTCTATTGAAAATATTTCCAATTCTACCGGAAGTGCACAATAACTTCGTTATTTTAAATAGCCTTTTCTAGAAAATACCACAAATGGCGCGGTAAACGCCATCTGTAGTACGATGCTACATTTTAGGATTACGTATGCTCCAACAAGGTCCATTTAAATATATGGATATCTACTTGCTGAAACG
>NW_020440736.1:1588957-1607933 GCF_000699045.2 Agrilus planipennis | reverse complement strand
ATCTTTCTAATATGTAATAATAAAATTGTTACTTCTTATTAGTCTCTAGATTAGAGAAGTCGCTTGCTTCAAATTTAACCTTTTTACAATTATAATTACAATAATTTTACAATTCCTTAATAAAATAATTGTTTTTAAAAATAAAATTTCATTAATTGAAAAGATAATTTTCGCGATACTTTTTTATAGACCTCGTACATGCGATCTTTCAATAGTGCTACCGTATGAAAATTGTCGAGCTCGTTCTACAAATCCTGCAACAGATTAATACAAATAACTTTGTGTCTGTCTGTAATAGTCAATATGGTTCTTAATAACCTACATTCGTTCATCTTGATATTTAAATAAATTAGTTACCTATTAATGTAGTGTGTAATGGAATCGTCCTTTTAAAACGTTCACCTAACGGCACACAACAATAAAAAAATTACGGTTGCCGATCGTTTTGGGTGATGATTGTTACATAATGTCAAGTCACAATTAAATTTTAGCGGTAAAAATTAACTCAAGAGCATAATGTTATTGTTAATAATATCTTCCCGAATGCCATATGTCAAAGACAAAGATTAACTTGCGATGATCATTCATACAAGCCTAGTACTTATGTACTGCATGACGATACGCTAATAGTAAATAATGATGATAATAATAATATTAAGATAATAGAAATACATAGTCATTGGTGGGTAGGTACCACCGAGTCTCAGAAAACTGTTCAAGTTTATTTGCTCTTTGTTAAAAAAATCGAAAAGTAGGTTTGCAACCCTTAATAATATTTACAAAATTTGAGTTCACTGTCTTTTGTTTTACACGTTTTAAACAAGAGTGCGAGCCATTAAGATTTAAAATCATTATAAAATGTATTTCAAATATGTTTCGCTAAAATTTGGACAGAATTAATGATATAAAACGACAAAATCTTCACGTAAAAATTCTACATTTCTTTGTCGGCATTTTCTCTTTTTCTCTGGCATAATTTGGTGAATGAGTGGAATATTTTTTTTTTCAATCATGTTTCATCATCATCATAAGGTCGTCAGTCCTAAGACTGATAGAACACACACCTCTACTCTTTCCTATTCTGAGCTAATCTTTGCATTTCCCTAAAACTAGAACAATCTATATCCTTAACTATTTGCGAACAGTAATCTAATCTAGGTCTACCTCTACCCCTCCTAATTTCCGTTTCTACCTCTAACACTAGTTATGACCCTTTGCAGCAAATTTAGGTCGTCGAGGATAGAGTCCAACAGCTCCTCAGCAATGTTAATGCGATACTGTTTTTGGTCGAAGTTGAGCAATTTTGGTACGAATTTCGCGGCAACCCGACTCATGTCCAAATCATTGGTAAAAACCAAATGGCAGGAGCCAATCGATGTTTAGGTCTTCAGCAACTTCTCAACAACAGTGATTCGACGATTGGTCAATAGTATTTTCTTCACTTCATCAATGTTTTCGTCTGTTGTTGACGTGTTCGAAGGTACAGCACACTCTGTTGTTGTTTGGGTAAAAGGTACCCGATGTTCTTTTCTCAACCCCTGACAACGTGTTTACGAAATTTCATGCAGATCGGTTCAGTAGTTAAGGCGTGAAAAGCCGATAAACAAACAAACTCGTATTAAACATACATACAATTTAGACACCTTTTTAGAAGTGAGTTGGTTTAATATGAAATATTACTCTGAAAATTCATTTGTGAATTTTTTACCCACTACACATTCCCTCAAAAAAAAAATTGTTGCTGTTGTCACACCCCCGCCGGGAATCGAGCCCGGGACCTTTGGCTTTACGCACCAATGTTCTGACCACTAAACTACGAGAGGTGACAACAGCAACAACGACCAACCGACCTACAAGGTTAACGATCCGTCGAACTAATGTAACTATATACTGAATATACTATGATTAAACATACATATAATTTAGATATCTTTTAGAAGTGAGTTAGTTTAATATGAAATATTATTCTGAAAATTCATTTCTGAATTTTTTACCCACTACACGCTACCTCAAATTAATGAGGGAAAAATTGTTGCTGTTGTCACACCCCCGCCGGGAATCGAACCCGGGACCTTTGGCTTTACGCACCAATGTTCTGACCACTAAACTACGAGAGGTGACAACAACAACCACGACCAACCGACCTACAAGGTTAACGATCCGTCGAACTAATGTNTAGCAAGGAGATCGGGCTGAAACTATAGCTACAAGCTATCCAAGGATGGTACTATAGAATGTCACCTCAAGGTAGGCCTAGTGGCGTCATCTCTTGGTTAGGCCGGAAACTTATCAATCCACCCTCGTATAATGATGATGATGTTGTAAAATGAGGAATTAAGGAACCCCCTTAAATTTTTATAAGCCAACTGGGTTGGCTAATACGTACAAACCTACAAATTTCCCAATTACATAGATGATCATTCACCACATTTTTTGATTTTGACTTTTTTGAAGCAAGGCGGTAAAGACTGGAGGTTGCATCTTTAAGTAGTGTATTTACCACAATTGACCTGCTAATCCCTCTATGATATGAATGATTAATCTCCACATTAGGAAATTGAACTTTTCTGGTGGTAAAGGCAGTTGATTGTGGGATCAGTCAAGATAGACCATTAAGCCATGTAGGAAATACCGTACTTGACAACAGACCAAAACCTGAACTAGGTATATTAACATTTCGTCAAGTTTGAGTCAATAATGGGGCAACTTATCTGTTGCTTGCCAATGCTCGGGCAGTCCTCAAATGTCAAGGCTGGATTTATTCATGTTTCGTCATGTTTGGTCCGATATTGGACAATCAAGTATGGGTTTATCAATACTGGATGAGAGTTGGTTCAAGTTTGGAATATCGAGGATAGATATAAAGGTTTCACCAAACTGTATCCAATATGTAAGGGTTTTATTATTTCTATATGTGTGTAAATAAATAGTCGTTCGAAAACTAAACGAACATATGTATANGACATAGATAATCATTCACCACATTTTTTGATTTTGACTTTTTTGAAGCAAGGCGGTAAAGACTGGAGGTCGCATCTTTAAGTAGTGTATTGACCACAATTGACCTGCTAATCCCTGTATGATATGAATGATTAATCCCCACATTAGGAAATTGAACTTTTCTGGTGGTAAAGGCAGTTGATTGTGGGATCAGTCAAGATAGACCATTAAGCCATGTAGGAAATACTGGACTTGACGACAGGCCAAAACCTTGACTAGGTACATTAACGTTTCGTCAAGTTTGGGTCAATACTGGGGTAACTTAGCATTGGCTTGCCAATACTCTGGGTCAATGCTCGTGCAATCTTCAAATGCTAAGGTTGGATTTATTCACGTTTCGTCATGTTTGGTCCGATACTGGGCAATCAAGTATGGGTTTACCAATAATGGATGAGAGTTGGGTCAAGTTTGGAATGTCGAGGGTAGATATATATATAGGTTTCACCAAAGTTTATCTAATACTGAGCAAGTAAGTATTGGTCAAGATGGAAAGCGAGACAGCTGTCCAATCTTGGATTAATTTTGTTTATAAAGTTTTACCATAGTATTAGTACCCAATCTTAAGTTGACACATTATAGTTTATCCAATTTTGGGCTAATATTGTTCATCAAATCATGGCCCAAAATTGGATGTCCAATCTAGGATCACTATTGTTTACCAAGACTTGGTTCAGTATTTGCTGTCCAGTAATAAACCAAATTTGCCAGCCAGTGATAAACCAGGCATTTTCCATGCTTGGTCGAATATTGGTTGTCAAACTTGGGCCAGAAATAGGCATTCTTACGTTAAGCATGGACGAAGCTTGGTCCTACATGAGGGTCCATAATACCTAGCAACCGAGCAAATGTTTTAGTCTGCTCACAACATGCAACGAAATATTGACAAATTACGTATGATGATGTGATTTTAATACAACACTTGCGGTGGAAAATTCTAAGCGTTATGCATAGAAAATAAATGTATGAAAGGTAGTGACATTATAAGAAAACGCTAACTTGGTCAGAAAGATGCCTGGATTTGTAAATAATGTGTTGTCGAAAATGCTTTACATTGTTTGGTGGTGAAAATAATTTGAATTATGACCAAGGAGAAGTAACTACCTGATTTTCTCCATTTACACAAGTTGCGATACATTTATAAATAGTTGTAAACTTTAGTAACACTTTGTATACACTCGTAAACGGTTGAAACTTTGTCAAATTTTTATTAAACATATAGAGAAACATTCCGACTATTTACATTAAGTTCTTTTTAATTTGCTCCACAAATGGGTAGTTTAAAATGTAATAAAAAAAAAGAAGACGCTCAATCCGTTGAATCGATTGTCCACATAATTTGTCAGGAGTTGTACCTCAGCATTTGTAGGCAGATGATGTTCCAGACAGATTGATGCTTCACAGTGTACAAATTAATGCTTAGCGAACACGAACACGTCTAGTATCTACATACGTAGAAGGAGATACGATGTGCAGAATTGTTGGTTACGGTCCGTTAACTATCACTGACTATTTTTCTGATTACTTGTCCACTCGAGGTTATTAATCACTCTTGTAAAAGCACCTAGAGGTATCTTCCTTTGAATTAGGTCAAATAATTTCCGGTGTGACATCTCGTCGATCTTATCGATCGCGTTTTAGTAGATACGCTCGATAATTTTAAAACGTTGATCACATAAAATTATCGTACATTATAAAATCGTTCCATATGCATGAGCATAGAAATATATTACCTACTGTAGATCTTACAAAAATTTTAATAACAAAATGTTAACAATATTCTTGATTTGCGAATAATTTCAAGTGATGTTTTTGGTTAACAATTAGGAGAATGGTACGTACAGGCGCGAAGCAGTAGATTGATTTAACCCTTGTGTTGAATTTGGGTAGTAAGTACCTACAAGGTAAATTGGTAGGTACATCAAAAGAATTCAATGTATAAAGATGGACAATTTGATGTATAAAAAAGGTGTATACAAATTTGTAACACCGCAATATGATTTAATCTGATTTGGCCCATTCTTGATCGGATGTACAACAACTTTTAAAACATCATCGTTGAAAAACTGCCCGAAGAACTGGAAATCCTCAAAAGAAGCCGATAGGATTTAAAAAAGTCGTAGAAAATACCACAAATTGCATGGTGAACGCCATCTGTAGTATGATGCTACATTTTAGGATTACGTATGCTCNAGATTAGGATGTCTTAAAGCAACGCTTAACCATCTTCCTGACGATACTTTATATCTCAATATTGTCCACGCCCCTGTGATGCTACGTTCTTGATTTACGTAGTTTAAGATATCTATTTGATATTCTGTTCAGAATGCTCTTCGAGAGTATATGTTACTTAAGGCCGCTTACAAATACTAGGCAACGAAGTATTGGTCAAGATGGAAAGCGACACAGCTGCCCAGTCTCGTATTAATTTTGTTTATCAAGTTTTGGCATAGTATTAGCTATCCAATCTTAAGTTGATACAATATAGGCTATCCAATTTTAGGCTAATATTGTTCATCAAATCTTGGCCTAAAATTGAATGTCCAATCTAGAATCAATATTGCTTACTAAGTCTTGATTCGAAATTTGCTGTCCAGTCGTCGACCAAGTTTGCCAACCAGTGACAAACCAGGTATTTGCCATGATTGGTCGAATATTGATTGTCAAACTCGGACCAGAATTAGACAGTCTTAGGTCAAGCATGGACGAAACTTGGTCCTACATGGGGATCCATTTAGTCGCTAGCATTATATCGGAAATGAGGAAAGTCATATTTAGAGCGTCTTTAATGCCAAGTAATACGTAGCAACCGAGCAAGTGTTTTAGTCTGCTCACAACATGCAACGAAATATTGACAAATTACGTATGATAATGTGATTTTAATACAACAGTTGCGGTGGAAAATCCTAAACGCTATGCTTAGAAAATAAATCTATGAAAGGTAGAGACATAATAAGAAAACACAAACTGTGTCAGAAAAAAATGCTTGGATTTGTGAATGTGAGGTGTAATTAATAATGTACGAAGCTAATTAAACTATTTATTTCGTTGGATCTAACGTAATATAACATACAACAAGAACAATTATGTTAGTGAGCGAGTACGATAATGTTCGATGCTTTACTGGAAAGTTTTTTACTTTTAATTTTGAAGATATTAGTAGCAGCACGTGCAGAGTAGACAAGAGACAAGAGCGCAGTATGTGGACAAGTACAAAAATGTCCCAACTGCAATTGAGAATTGAGATGCGTTCGTCACCCTGATCTCACTGCCTTAAGAGGATGCCGATCGATATCCTGAAATTTGTGGCAGGTCAAAAAGGATGGTTTAAGCGAGAGCCGCTGCAGCCAGCGGTAACCAGTGGTTGACACGTTATGTATTTGAATGACAAATATGGGGTGGAATAAGTTTTGCCACATACTGGGCGTTACATTTATTGACCCGTGTTCAGATTGTTTTTTGAACATATAGAGAAACATTACGACTATTTTCATTAAGTTCTTTTTTATTAATCATGTAGTTTCACATAATTTGTTCCACAAATGGTTAGTTTAAAAAAAAGAAGACACTCAATCCGTTGAATCGATTGTCCACATAATTTGTCAGGAGTTGTACCTAAGCATTTGTAGGCAGATGATGTTCCAGACAGATTGATGCTTTATAGTGTACAAATTAATGCTTAGCGAACACGAACACGTCTAGTATCTACATACGTAGAAGGAGATACGATGTGCAGAATTGTTGGTTACGGTCCGTTAACTATCACTGACTATTTTTCTGATTACTTGTCCACTCGAGGTTATTAATCACTCTTGTAAAAGCACCTAGAGGTATCTTCCTTTGAATTAGGTCAAATAATTTCCGGTGTGACATCTCGTCGATCTTATCGATCGCGTTTTAGTAGATACGCTCGATAATTTTAAAACGTTGATCACATAAAATTATCGTACATTATAAAATCGTTCCATATGCATGAGCATAGAAATATATTACCTACTGTAGATCTTACAAAAATTTTAATAACAAAATGTTAACAATATTCTTGATTTGCGAATAATTTCAAGTGATGTTTTTGGTTAACAATTAGGAGAATGGTACGTACAGGCGCGAAGCAGTAGATTGATTTAACCCTTGTGTTGAATTTGGGTAGTAAGTACCTACAAGGTAAATTGGTAGGTACATCAAAAGAATTCAATGTATAAAGATGGACAATTTGATGTATAAAAAAGGTGTATACAAATTTGTAACACCGCAATATGATTTAATCTGATTTGGCCCATTCTTGATCGGATGTACAACAACTTTTAAAACATCATCGTTGAAAAACTGCCCGAAGAACTGGAAATCCTCAAAAGAAGCCGATAGGATTTAAAAAAGTCGTAGAAAATACCACAAATTGCATGGTGAACGCCATCTGTAGTATGATGCTACATTTTAGGATTACGTATGCTCNAATCTAGGTTTACCTCTACCCCTCCTAATTTCCGTTTCTACCTCTAACACTAGTTATGACCCTTTGCAGCAAATTTAGGTCGTCGAGGATAGAGTCCAACAGCTCCTTAGCAACGTTAATGCGATACTGTTTTTGGTCGAAGTTGAGCAATTTTGGTACGAATTTCGCGGCAACCTGTCTCATGTCAAAATCATTGGTAAAAATCAAATGGCAGGAACCAATCGATATGTTTAGGTCTTCAGCAACTTCTCAACAACAGTGATTCGACGATTGGTCAATAGTATTTTCTTCACTTCATCAATGTTTTCGTCTGTTGTTGACTTGTTCGGAGGTACAGCACGCTCTGTTGTTGTTTGGGTAAAAGGTACCCGATGTTCTTTTCTCTACCCCTGACAACGTGTTTACGAAATTTCATGCGGATCGGTTCAGTAGTTAGGGCGTGAAAAGCCGATAAACAAACAAACTCATATTAAACATACATACAATTTAGACACCTTTTTAGAAGTGAGTTGGTTTAATATGAAATATTACTCTGAAAATTCATTTGTGAATTTTTTACCCACCACACATTACCTCAAATTAATGAGGGAAAAATTGTTGCTGTTGTCACACCCCCGCCGGGAATCGAGCCCGGGACCTTTGGCTTTACGCACCAATGTTCTATTACGTATGCTCCAACAAGGTCCATTTAAAAATATGGATATCTACTTGCTGAAACGAATCCCGGCGTAGGTCACCTCAACGCGCTGTTAGAATAGTGATTGCCCGATTGTCTTCTCGCACAAATTCGAAATGGTCTTCAAATTGCATTTAACACAATATGCTGTTCTTTATCCTCCAAGAGGACATCCGGAAGTATAAATAGTTTGAAGGCTAATAACGCTGCAAACTTGAATTTTGCGTAGGGGTTACAGACTGTTATAATACTGATAATATGAAAAAGTACTTAAACTGACCAGCAGCAGGAGCAGGGGTAATAAAACTGGTTAATACTAACAAATTCCACAAAGACATTAGCATTAACTCAAACCTAAATAACGTTTTAAATCTGATTCTCGTGGTGTATGTCTTGTTTTGTAGTATTTTCGTGTACGTAAATGCACCATATCAACGATAACAAGCACAACACTGGGACCACATAACTAAAGATTACCTATACAAGTTCTTTTAGATAGATTTTAACACAAAAACAGATCTACAAATACATAAATTTTTACGTTAAAAACTGTGTGATGCCTTGAAAAGTTGAAAACAGCGAGAAAAGTTGTTGTGAACCTAGATTCCTCTTTTTTAGAAGTAAATCCTTTAGTTTTTAAGCAGATGCTTTTTTTTATAAATACAAATGTGTAAAACTTTTTACTTAACCCTCGAAGCGAAACCTTTTCCTTCGCTTTTTTTATGCTAATACCTTGAAGGAATTGCTTCATTTTTTGGAAGCAGAATGTAAGGCTTCCTTTTATAAATACCACACATTCTCAATTCTTTTACAATAGTTATCTTCAATTTTGGATTAATTCNGGGAAACGGAAAGTTCTGCAAAAGACTGGAAAGCTCAACTGGAAGGAGTGAACAACATGAAAAGGATGAGAGAAATCTTGTGGAAGAGAAAAATAGCAGGAGAAGAAAATTAATAAAAATGGAAAGAAAGGATGGTCTAAATAAGATGAGAAAAATATGAATAAGGAGGTAAATAGCAGAAAAACGAGAAAGTAGAAAAGAGAAAATAAGTAAATGTAAATGTAACTGCACCTTGTATATATAAAACATAATGTTTTTAATAAAGCTATCTATCTATCTACTATGATTAAACATACGTATAAATTAGACATCTTTTTAGAAGTGAGTTTAATATGAAATATTATTCTGAAACTGCACTGCACAACCTTGTAGGTCGATTGGTCGTGGTTGCTGTTGTCACCTGTCGTAGTTTAGTGGTCAGAACATTGATGCGTAAAGCCAAAGGTCCCGGGTTCGATTCCCGGCGGGGGTATGACAACAGCAACAATTTTTCCCTCATTAATTTGAGATAGTGTGTAGTGGGTAAAAAAAATCAGAAATGAATTTTCAGAATAATATTTCAAACTCATATTATTTGTCACACTTCCATTTTATTAATATGTTTAAGGTGTACAGATCAGTAGATGATGTGGATTTTATTATTACATTGATAGCCCCTTTTGGTAAATTCCGACTACACGACCGATTCAAGTCTCTTGTCTGACAAATAATTTTTCACCAATGAATGAGCTGCTGGTTAAGAAACTGGGTTAACATTATTGTCTATCTGTTGCTCCAATAAATTATTGTTAAATGCGTTTCCTCATTTCACAAACACTTCAGAGAGTATATCTACGTACAGCAGACGTGTAACTTTTAATTCGCCAGTAACCACTTTGCACTATTTTTTGATTTGAAAAGGTGTAAACCAGACTTTGCAGTAGTGTGTTAGATTGTATCTTTTATGGGCCGATTCGAAAGTTCAACGCTAGGTACTAATAATACCGTTTCAAGAAAGCTTGTTTATTTAGTATTTGTGGCCATATTTATGTAACTTGGCATTCAACTGGCTCTTAGGAAGATGTAGAGATTCGCTTGGCCCGTAAAGCTGCCAAGTTCAATCGCGAGATCCTGGACCATAGTAAGATATCTGTCGTACCTTGGACCGGTAGTATACTAATTGTTCTTATCATAAAACGTTAATCACATAGAAACACTTCGTTAGAAAGCATGAAAACACCAAAGGCATTTAGTAGGTGATCAAATAGATTCTCATAATTACTCTCTGCACTGCTTATTGTAGTTATTTACAACAACCCCTAGTTTTATCTGGCGAATAGTTTGTTTTACACTTTATACTTTTAGTAGATGAGAAAAAATCGCCTAATTTCGGTTAGTTTCTTAATTTTTGATACCGAATTATCCCAAAACCCATTACCGATTCCTTGGCATTGAAACCATAAAACAAAAGATCTATAATATAAAATGATACTATCTGATGCATATAGTTCTAGTATTCATTAGTAGGTGGCGCTATAATTTAAAATGCAAAATACTACATCAAGGATTGTCTTATATTAATTACAAAACCTTAGACATCCATAATTCGTAATGTCAGATATAGGAAGAGTACCAATCAAAAAATTAGAAACTAAATCAAATACCTATACAGTTTCAAGACTTTCAAGAGTGTTCTTTTTGCTAGTCGAAACCGTTAGACTTATATCACGATTTCGATCTTCTTAGATCTCGACATTGTGCTATAGACAGCTCCAACAGAATATAGACCAAGTTATTGTACCTAGTGCCTTTAGATAGCGTTTGATAAATTACTACAAACATAGTAATGAACACGATCTGTAGAATATTGCTGCAGTTAATGGGATTCAAAAATATTCGACAAGGTCCATAAGGAAGTAAGTACACAATAACGGTTTCCTTTTGGTCCTTATTGAACGTTCTTGAATGTCACAATTTGTTGCAGTTTTATACACTGTTCTTACTAAATCATGTTAGAAAGTAGTTGTTGAAAAGATTCGAATCATACACGGCGTTAACGAGGGGCATGACCTAGAGGTTTGGGTTTTTGCTTAGCATTTGGGTATGACACCGGTTCTATTCCGCGTCCATTTGCCTCGGTTCAAGTTCCTATGTTGTTCCCTTAGAACAGAGTCGGGCAAACTTTAACTTCATAGGAGCCGCTACCTGAGGTTAGTTTGGGTCACTCCATACCCTTCAATGAGTACTAGAGAGTAAGCAGCAATGACCCATG
The DNA here is from genome assembly GCF_000699045.2 of Agrilus planipennis. Lineage (NCBI taxonomy): Eukaryota > Metazoa > Arthropoda > Insecta > Coleoptera > Buprestidae > Agrilus > Agrilus planipennis. Next base: position 1,596,714 of record NW_020440736.1, on the reverse strand, counting down.
TTGCTTTCTATTTTTCTTCTTCCTTTCACTTCCATATCAAGCCCCTTCATCTCGTAGACAAACGAATCCTCTTTCGCAAGTCAAATAATACCTACGAAAATTTTCTAATGATCGTCCCGCAGCTCACGAGTAGCATGCCAGGCTACGTTCGCAATACTATTGGGTTCGGCTATGGAAGAGGGGACTCACCTACGAAATGGAAGAGATAAGAAAATTAAAGAAACATCTCACTCGCAATCGCAGGAGCAATGCGGAGCTCCTTGGCTATTTCTGAGGAGCACTCGGGAGTCAAAAGGGCCGAGTTTTCCCGGCTCTGCCTTAGAACACTCAGGTAAATGCTGGGTATAGTTGGGACATTTAAAATTGGCATAGACCGCAATAAAACTGTCGCATTTACTTTTACTTTTACTCACGACAGACGTTGTACGGAATATCGTAAATACAGAAAAGAGATGTCAAGTGGGAATTGCAGCGGACATTAATAAAGAAAATGGAACATTACACCAAGTAATGTATGATAGAAAGAGATACAGACAAGCAGAATTTGAGCATGTTGCCAGCATCGGACTTTAAAGAATGTTCAACATTCTCAGGAATTTAGGAAAGCAAAGACACTTGTTTCAAGATGTAACTCCAAGCAGGCAGTTATAAAGCCGACTCTGATCTTTCGCGTACCCAAGCCACCTCTAACCTCTGCACCGCTTACTATTATTCGGTTATCTCTTTTCGCTTTGTCTGTAGGTACTACTCATGAAGCATTTCCTAACTTAACAAGGGCGTGTTCAAAACCCAGCAAATGATTACAATCCCAAGTGGAAAGAAGAAAGAAGAGACGTCCATTCTCTCAGATAATTTATTGCAGATTTTGCCAATTTTTTTTGCCTTATTAAGTCACAGATGACAGGTCGAACTAATGTAACTATATTAATACTATAAATATGAAACACATTTAATAGGGGTTAATATCAAATATTAATGTGAAAATTCATTTAATTTTCTCCCACTACAAACTACTTCAGGTTAATGAGGGAAAAATTTGTTGCTGTTGTCACATCCTCGCCGGGAATCGAACCCGGGACCTTTGGCTTTACGCACCAACGCTCTCGCTACTAAGCTACGAGAGATAACAACAGCAACAACGACAAACCGTAATTATTAGGTCACAAATCACAGGTCGAACTAATGTAACTATGTTAATACTATAAATATGAATCACTTTGACATTTAATAAGGGTTTTTGATATTAATATGAAAATTTATTTAAATTTCTCCCACTATAAACTATCTTTGGTAATTTTTTACATTAGTTGACATTAGAATTGAGACATGAAGTTTAGTCAGGTAGGTAGTAGTAGTATTTACTAGAATTTTGTTTATTATTTGTTTAAAAGTCAATGTGAGTGAGATACAGGCCCTTAAAGTTTTCTTAATCGGAGGAAATTCCGATAGGTACGGCCCTGGCTTCAGCCTTACGTCAGCTGTTCCCGCCAAACATCGTTTGTCCTAAAACATATCTTCCTAACATTATTCTAATGTATCAGCCCGCCTTCGGCGGGCAGGGGCATTGAACAAACTGGAGTCTGTCATACATCTACCTAACTAAACAATGACGTCATCAATGCATATTTGGCGAGAACAGCTGACGAAGGACTGCAGCCAGGGCCGTACCAATCGGAATTTCCTCAGATTAAGAAAACTTTAGGAGCCTGTATCTCGAGCTTCATTCGTTTCCGCATGGAATTAATACTACCACACGATTCTACTTGGTGAGTACTACCTACCTGACTAAACTTCATGTCTTAATCCCAATGTCAACTAATGTAAAAAATGACCCTATCTTTTTATATAAAAACAGCGAACGATGTAAGCAGGTATCCAAAAGTAGGTGACTTTCCTCCAGGCACTTATGTTTGGAGAAATGTTTGTTACACGTTAATATAAACAATCTGCCAAAATTTCCTATGTTTTACTTTCCTATCGATTAGGTATTGATTTTCATTAAATAAATATTCTTATTTTAGTTTATTGAGGTTAACATTCACTTGAATATGAAAGTGGCAAAATGCGATATTTTAAAACTGGTAATTCTGTATTAATAGTAACCAGCTTCCTTCTCAACGATTTTTGTCATTAATTAATTTCACTTTCCACTTTGTATTTCAGTAAAAACGAACAGTTATCTGGTTATCCGAACTGAAATAACTTTGTTAATTACTATTTATAACTTTATTATTAGCAATTAATGAATCTTTTTTTAATTACAAAAGAAGCAAAAGTGTTCGACCTAATGATGATGTTTCCATTCGATTGTTATTTCATAATTACATGAACTGCTGGAATATGAATGCGGAATGAATTGAATTAAGTTCGTATTTGCACTTAACTGATTTTTGTACTTTCTATTAAGTAATAATAAGAAGAATGGACTGAATTACCTTTCTAAAGTTTTGTTGTAGTCAAATTAAAACAACAATTTACTTAAATATGTGTTTGGATTAAAGAAATATGCCTCTCTCTTTTTTCTGTATCAAAACGTTATTCCTTTCAGTTTTCAATAACAAACGGTTACTCTCAATCTAATACATGAAATTAAAAAGTATTCCTACTAGAATTATGGGAGGGGATTGCTAGGATCCCCGACATAGGTTGGTTGGTTAGGTTAGGTTAGGTTAGCCTAGGATCCCCGAGATAGGTTGGTAGGGCACCTTCTCAGACATGAAGGTCTAGTCAGAGACATATTACAGACAGAAACAGAAGTTAAGAGGAGTAGAGGTAGATCTGGATTAGATTACTGTTCGCAAATAGTTAAGGTTGTGGGATGTTCTAGTATTAGGGAAATACAATGATTAGCATAGGATAAGAAAGAGTGGAGATGCGTGTCCAAATAATGACCTTGTGACAATAATAATGATCTAACATATATGCATCCTTTAAGGACAACACGAGAGGCTCTCCTTCAGTTTTTGTCCAATAAACATTTGTGTAGGTACCCATTTTTTTAATTTTCCTGCTTTTCTTGTTCTTTTTTTCTTCTCCATTTCCTCATCTTCTCCTACAACTAATAGAGCAACAACTGACAAACAACTGACGGACGGTTGCCTGAATAGTGTAAATCAGCCTTAAGGCGTACAAAGGGAGTATAACTCCCTGTCTCGGTCGCGCATGAATGCTGCATGTGACTCTCCTGAGGAAAACTGACCTTAACCGTTTAAAAAAATTGGATGAATCAATTAGATTATAGCAACTGATAATTTTCAAATGTAGTATGACCCACTTGCAGAAGACTACACGTTCTCCTAAGAAGACTTACTTCTTTTGATGTCTGCCCAATCGAATCCGCCTAAGGCATACGACGGGATTGTCCACTTCTTTGTAGGATTATATATACGTTTGTTAAATTCGCTTCTCAATGTTCTTACAAAAATCTCCCAAGGCATGTTTCAGTTCACTTGAGGGTCGCTCATTTGTTTCGTAGGGGTCCTCTTGAGGTATCTATGAAAAAACCTTTTTATCCGATTCTTCCACATTTGCTACATGAGACCCACACGCTACATGAGCATGCCCCTATGAATTATATTCTTTGCCTTCCATATTTTTGCGAACCAGTACATTAATCTGCATATTCGGTAAAAGTTTAATTTTGTTCCTATATTTATGTAACATTCTAATTTAACATTAGAACGGTGCCTAACGCCGAAGCCATTCTGTAAAATACTAATCTTAATAAATAAAAGTCCCACGTATGGTAAATAAAATTATCAGCCCATTAACGGATAATTGTTGCCAATTAGAGCAAGAACAATTTTGACTCATAAATCGTTGCGGAATCAAAAACTTACTAACTACTACACGTTATCCCAATATAGAAGCGTGATGTGGTTCTCTTTCTAGGAATTATTTAATTGATAAATTAGAATATTTTTCCTTTCAGAAACAATAGATCGATAGGAGGTATGTAGTAGATTCAATAAGCATGCAATATATATTTGTAATCATTTTTTCGATTCTTTACCCGCTACAAACTACCTCAAATTAATGAGGGAAAAATTGTTGCTGTTGGTTGTGTAGTGGGTAAAAAATTCAGAAATGAATTTTCAGAATAATATTTAATATTAAACTAACTCACTTTTAAATAAGATATCTAAATTGTATGTATGTTTAATCATAGTATATTCAGTATATAGTTACATGAGTTCGACGGATCGTTAACCTTGTATGTCGATTGGTCGTCGTTGCTGTTGTCACCTCTCGTAGTTTAGTGGTCAGAACATTGGTGCGTAAAGCCAAAGGTCCCGGGTTCGATTCCCGGCGGGGGTGTGACAACAGCAACAATTTTTCCCTTATTAATTTGAGGTAGTTTGTAGTGGGTGAATAAAAAAAATCGAAAAATTGATTTCAAATTAATATTGTATATTAATCCACTATTAAGTAACTAACAATGTCATAGGATTTCATATATTCAATAAGCACGTTCTATAAGGGAATAGGCAAGGAGACTAACGGAATTTTCTTCGTGTTGTTTTTTCATTCAGTTTGACAACACTGACAGTGCAGTAACTGTCCTTCATTTTAAAGTTAATATCCTTTCACAATGGGCATTAAACATTAAACATTAGGAAACTTTCCTTTCGTCTTATGGTCTTATGGAACACGGTTCCTATTCACAGTAAAGGAATGGAACATTAAGAGTAACAACTTATAATTTCAAAGTGCCTACCTATGTAACAAGTTCGTGCAATATTCATTGTCAATGCTAAGATTGCTTCCCAAAATGTATAAGTATCTATTATCATTAACATAATTGGAAGTAACAGTACATAATTATTAGTATTTCTAATTTATACCTCTTTAGTTTCTTTATCGGCTAAACCTATACCTATTGTAGTTGTAAAATGTAATGTTTAAACATACATACAATTTAGACATCTTTTCAGAAGTGAGTTAGTTTAATATGAAATATAAAAGATGTCTAAATTGTTTGTATGTTTAATCATAGTATATTCAGTATATAGTTACATCAGTTCGACGGATCGTTAACCTTGTAGGTCGGTTGGTCGTGGTTGCTGTTGTCACCTCTCGTAGTTTAGTGGTCAGAAGTTTAGCGCGTAAAGTCAAAGATCCCGGGTTCGATTCCCGGCGGGGTTGTGACAACAACAATAATTTTTCCCTCATTAATTTGAGGTAGCGTGTAGTGGGTAAAAATTCAGAAATTGAATTTTCAGTATAATATTTCATATGTAATGTTTCTTCAAGATTGACAATAACAACTTAAGATCCTTCCAGATTTTTTTGGTTTTCGCAAAGAACTAGTCATATTTATTGTTAATAGTAGTACTTCAAATGTCTGATAAGACCCTACAAAGTACAGATGGGCTGGGTACTTAGGTTTTGATCCAGTAACCGGCAGATCCGGTACTGGATCTTTAGGATCCGGCCGGCGGACAGATAATGATGTCGGGTAACCGTCAGTGCCAACCCAACACCTGAAATAATAATTTAATAAGTATAAAAAAAACACGCCTACTGAAAATATTGGTAATTAAGATTGTATTGGGACTGGTCGTTTGTCCTAATTTATATTATTTATTGATTACTATGCCAAATTATTTGTTATTTACTGTTACAATTTCTGTCGCTTGTTGATGTATCAGACTTTGATTAACAATAACTAAGTATGATTTTGTCACCTTTTAGACTTCTAGTGTTTACAAACATTAAAGGCTCGTATCAACGGTTTCAAATCAACCCTCTCGTTGAAAATCCGTCAACCAAGGATTATAGACTTTTTGAAAGGGATTTAATGTGGTTTTGGACAGTAAGGGTGGTATTTAATGAAAAGCCTCCTAGAACGAATACACGAATTATGAAACGTAGTGGTTTTACCGGATATTCGGTTATCTGGTTCTCTACTATAAACACAAAGCTTTTTATAAATAATTTGTAGTGGGCTGTAGGGTTCTGGGCAGGTATTTACTAGAGTAAATTGTGATGGAATTGTGTTTGGACATCTTTCGAACGATAGCGGTATTGGTGAAATGCGGAGGGGGTTAATGCACCGAAAGGGATGAACAGGATGATCGATCAATGGAAGAAAGTTGGTAAAAGTTAAAGTAGGCGCATGGCGCTTCTGATTTCAATTAGAAAATAAAGGAATTTTGAAGGGAAGGGAACTGCAAAGTGCGTTTCTGTCGTCTACCAAATACATATACCTAGAAAGCAAGTAAAGGTCCAGGGACAACGTGTAGATGTGCCCTGACGTCAGGAGTAAAGTAAAAGAGGGAACTAAACAATTTCTCCTCCCGAAGACAGAGGAGATAGTTGCAGCAAGGGCCCCAACAGGTAGATCGGTCATATTATATTGGTTTAACATGTGCATTTTCTTTTTATTTTGAGTTTCCATAGTTTAATATTAAAGTTCTTAATGTGAAATGATGTTTTTTCTTTCTGATACTGCAAGAACGAACCCATTTGTAAAAATACCTTGAGTACTTGCATTTTGGCACGTCACAACTTTTGGGAGTTTCTTTCCAACCAGGCACTAATGTTCCTGAGCGGACAGTCCCTCCTCGCCAGAAAATAGAACGGTAGACCCCCGGGAAATACCTTTTATTAGCTGTTGTGGAGATGGGCAGTGTGAGGGTGATGTTTGGAGAGAGACATGAAGGCAAAACTGGAATGTTAGCATTTGCCTAAATGATCCATGGAAGCCCCAGAAAAATTTGGACAACGGAATCGAACCTGTGTCCTCCTAGATGCTAACCTGAGGTCCAAATCTTTATTCGGTAACAAACCGAATCTATATATTTGATAGGCACGCACTCCAAATTGATAAGAGATAAGGACAGCTTTAATTGCTGAGCAAGAACATAAACTTCGTTCTGTTTGTTTTTCGTAATCTGTACTTGTTAATTCTTGAAGTTCCAAGTGTAATTTCTACATCTGTACTTTAATAGGAAGGAATAAATTAACCATATTTCGGTAGTACCGTCGGCTGCTTAATCTGACATTAAGTGCGGCACATTGAACCAAAAAGAAGTGGCAGACACAACTAATAATAGTATTCCGTAAATGTGGGTCAGTTCTAACACATATCCGAGAAGTGTACAGCTTATAATATTTACGTTTGTATAAACCTTCAGACGTAACCCGTGGTCAGTAGAGTGGCGAGGTGCACACACACACAAGTACGTACGAGCAAACACATGTCTCTCTCTCTCTATAAGTCGAACTTTTAAAAAGCAAATTAAGTTCCGAGCTATAAGTGTAACGGTAAACGGAGCAATAATGCTCTTGTAGCGAGGAGCAACACGAAGATGATTGTTGTTATTAATTAATTATTTCTTTTATAACTGCTGAGCAGTTTGCACTATTTTCATCGCTAAAATGAACCGTTTAATGATGGACAGTTCAAATTGCATACATTTAATACTGGATTGTGAAATCATCACAATCGGTATATGTGCGTAGAAATTAAACCAAGCATGGACAACGAAATGGTGCATTATGGATCCTATTGCAAATTATAGGTATTCTTGGTATGTTTACGATAAAATGTTTGAATTAAATGAAAAAAGAACTGCATTCCGATGATTCTATACGACTTTTTATCATAACAAATTGCTGCTTTCTTACTTCTTACGTAAAAGTATTACGGAAATAGTCCTGATGGATGAATACTTACACAAATATCTAAAAATATCATTTCTAAATCTTAAACTATATATCTTAATATATATAAAGTACGTGTCACGTTCTTT